>NW_006203310.1:9187-24920 GCF_000334495.1 Tupaia belangeri chinensis | reverse complement strand
CAGTAAGATATATAGCCCCAGCTAGGTGCTACTTTATAGGATGCCTAAAGTTACACTTGTGTTCATGGAAATGTATATATCAGCTGTGTTTGCTATGAAAATATTTAGATTAATTAAAATCTTTAGTAATTCAATAAAATGTGGGGGGAATCAGTATAGAAAGTAAGCATAGACAGTGTGGGAAGAGAGTGGGAGATGGCAGAGGGTAAGAGATAGGGAATCAAGGATGGGGGACAAAAGCAAAACATACAGAAAACAAGAAATGGAAAATTATTTGTTGACAATAACATGTATGTTGATGTGCTTGATTGAGACAATATACAGTGTACTCTGGATGGAAAATTTCATTTTGTATGCTGTAATGATGTACAGTGAATGAATGTAAATAAATTTAAATAAAAAAAGAAAGAGTAACCTAGAAAACATAATAGAACAATACTATTATATGAGTCACTTACCATCATTGTGTGCAACTGTGAGCATGTGGTGAGAGACCTGTGCCAGAAATAACCCCACACAGGGGCAAACTCGGCCAGCTAGAATACAAGCCACCAAGACAGCTCTCCTGGAATTGCTGGAGGCAGACTTCTCTGAAGTGTGATTATGCCGGGGCTATAAGTACTTACTAGTCCTGGTCTGAACTAACTAAGGCTGAATGGATGCCTTTCCTACGCAAACTGTAAATGACAGAGAAGTTACCTGAGCCCTTTTGAAGGAAGTTATACTTCGGTTTGGGCTTCCCCTTATAATTAGGTCAGACAATGGCCCTGCTTTTGTTGCAGAAGTTACACAGGGAGTGGAAAACACCTTGGGCATAAAATGGAAGCTTCACACTACTTATCAACCTCGGAGTTCTGGAAGAGTTGAACAAATAAATCATACACTTAAGTCCATCCTGGCTATGCCCTTTCAGGACACTGGGAGACCCTGAGTGGATGTCCTCCCACTGGCCCTACTCTGAGTTCGATGTAAAGCCTTACAACAAGATTATTCCTCTTATGAGATTCTGTTTGGCTGGCCACCCCCTTTAATTACCCAGGCCCATGGTTGATGTCTGTCAGCTGGGTGAGGCAGTCCTGACTCAGGATCTGGTGGCCTTGGGAAAGACTTTAAAGAAAATAGCCTGTATCACCTTAGAAAGAACCCCTGTTTCCCCTCAGAAACTGGGTACACCAACATAATCCCAGGAATTTTATGTGGGTTAAAAATTAAAAAAAAAAAATCACTACAACCCATCTGGTTGGGGCCATATGTTACTGTTCTTGTTACCCTTACTGCAGTTAAGGTTGCAGGGCTAGCCCCATGAATCCACCAATCATGAGTAAAGCAAGCTGCAGCACCAAAGGACCCCGGGACCCGGATGGTGAAAAACCACCCTGAGCAGCCAACTAAGATAACCTTCCAGAGGACCAAGACCTGTCATCGACTACAGCTCTGCTGCAGCCACTCTGGGGCTGGCTTCTCTACACACAGTGGAAGCTTGAGGAGTCTATAGCTTTGCTTTGGTCACTCTGGACACAGCAGAAGCTTGAGGACAGCAACAGATGACACCCCCACCATACCCTTACAATTTCCTGCTCCTCGTCCTTCCAATAGTGCTGGCTGTGCTTCTCTCCATTGGTCTGGCAGCAGTGACTCCAAGGGACTGGAAGTTATGGGAGAGACTTTTGCCAGCAATAGTATACCTCCTGGCAGTAGGGATCTTGAAAGGTCTAAGATGCCTGGATTAACTAACCTGAGGCATTTTGGTTGGGGCTCTGTTCCTAATAATAATACTCCTGACCCTGGGCCTTGCTCTTTTAACAAGGATGACAAGTACCTACCCCCCCTTGCCTCAAATGGTGCAACCAAACCATCCAGCAGGCCACTATTTGGCTGCAACCGGGCACCTACCTACCAATGTTAGACCACCTGCCTGGGATTTACAGTGCTGTAGTCATTTTAAAATTCCTGAGCCAGCTGGCATTTGTGCACCAGGGGCAAGGCTACAAGTCCTGCCTCAACTTGGTCACCCTCCAGAAGTGCCAGGATGATGGAACACCCTATTTTGTAGAAAAAAGCAGAGGGAGCCATGATTGTTATAATTGTCTCCTCCCACACATGGGAAAATGGGTCTTCTACAGGTCTTAGACAGTATGGGCTCCCAGATAGAGGTTGTAGATATCCTATGGAGACTCAAGCCACCATCCAGGGCATAGTACAGAGGCTTAAACCTCAGATTCCCCGAGATTGCCTGAGGATCCTTGCACTTCAGAGGGACTCCCAGCTTGACCTAAAAGTAGTTATGCTCATTAATGCAACCCATGTTCTCCTATGTCAGGCACAACCCCATTTAACATCCAGCTGTTGCCTCTGCATCTGAACAACCCTTCCCCACATATATGCCACTCCAATCTTCTCTACAAATGACACCCAATTGTTAATCTGACTTCTGTATGGGAGGGACCAATTTCCTAAGTGCACCTCTCCTCCAAGTCCCAGGGCTGTTTTACAAATCAAGGGTCCATTAAAGTAAGTAATATGACCTGCCACAAAACGGGACTGCAATCTGCTCCCAATACCTGGGGATCCACCTTGTATGTGGGCCCTATGCTTACCAGTGCCTTCCAGAAAATGGGTCTGGGACCTATACCTGGGCAATTCTAACCCCCTAGTAGACATTCTATGGGGAAATGAGACTGTTGACGTCCCCCTGGTAGTACATGCTAAAGTTTGGAAGGTGATACAATTCATTCCCCTCCTAGTGGGGCTGGGGATTGCTGCTGGCATTGGAACCAGGATTGGAGGGATGGCATCCTCCACTGCTTACTACCAGCAGCTGTCCACTGTCCTGGCATATGGATTCCAAGAGGTAGCAAATATTATTGAGACTCTACTAATCCAGCTAGATTCCTTGGTGGATGTAGTCCTACAGAACCAGAGATGGTTAGATCTCCTGCTGCTGAAAATGGTGGACTCTGTTTGTTTCTGGTAGAGGAATATTACTTCTACACCAAGAAATTGGGTATAGTCTGAGACATGGCCAAACAACTCAAAGATTTGGTCTGCAAACAGCGACAAACAACAGCTGACTCCTGGGCAGGTTAGAGTGGGGTCTGGACATGGGCTCCATGACTACTGCCTAGCTCAGGGCCCCTAGCAGTTATTCCTTTAGCACTGGCAGTTGGACCATGTGTCCTTAATCTGATTAAGCAATTCGTAACCTCCCACCTTAAAGCCATCAAGTATCAACTGCTTGTTGCTGCTCTGGAAAGCTATGTTTACCATCCTCCTGTTAATTGACCTTTATTTATAGTTTTGAGTTGTATTCACTGAGGCTGGCCTGGAGTAACTGCTTAATGCTAGCTTGTGAATGAGTAAGCCTATCCCCTGCTGTTGGGCAGGGAAATGCAAGACTTTGTAAACCTGTCATGTTTGTAGCCTCTGGGAAGGGGAAGGAAGATTAAACTAGTTTATTTCCTCATAGACATAGGTATTCTTTAGCTCTGAACTTGGCAACGGGCACTAAAGTGTATGTAAATTCCTGGTTGAGGAGTGGCCAGTGGCTCAGGTGGGACAAGGGTGTGGCTGGGCAGAGATCAGGAATGCATTGTTTAAGGAAATTTTTCTGGAGAGGTTTTTTGCCTCCCTTTTCTTGACTGGTTGTAGTTTCAGTAATAGAAAATAGGTTTGTTTTAGCTACTCTTGCATTGGTCAGAGGGAAAAAAAGACTGGGACATTTCATTTCCTTGCTATATATAGGAAGGCCATGGCCAGGGACCAACAGTATGCAAAGCACATAGTCAAACACAATTCTCACCAAATGGTTAAAGTAGTAATGTCCTGAGTGGATTGTACCCCTGAATGGGCTAAGGTTATCACTTCCTATTATAAAAACTTAAAACAGATCCCAGTCTTTTTTTTTTTTTCTTTGCTTATAGGTTTTTTCTTGCTATATATAGGAAGGCCATGGCCAGGGACCAACAGTATGCAAAGCACATAGTCAAACACAATTCTCACCAAATGGTTAAAGTAGTAATGTCCTGAGTGGATTGTACCCCTGAATGGGCTAAGGTTATCACTTCCTATTATAAAAACTTAAAACAGATCCCAGTCTTTTTTTTTTTTTCTTTTCTTATAGGTTTTTTCTTCCTTTCCATTTTCCTACAACCCCTCTCCCATTTCTTCTTCCCTAACTTCCAGGAGCTCCCCTGAACCTTAATTGGCACTAGACAGCTGACAGACAACTGGGAAGGCTTACAAAGATCACTCTTAAAAGAACTGTTCTCTTGGCTGCTGAAAGGAAATTGCACTAATAATCCCAAGAAAGTGGTATGAAAACTAACCTATACCAATTATTTCCAACTGCAAGTTTTGCAGGGGTTATAGATAAAGAAAAGTCACACAGCCCTCTCTTTTCCTCATTCTCCAATAATGCCAGTTTCACTGCAGTTCAAGAAGTTACTTGATTTGTAGTGACCTCTGATGCACATCAGTTAAATAAAGTCTTTAACTTTTATTTGAGTCACTCGAACTACTTTCTTCCTGACAGTTTAAAATTGTGACAGATAGGGTCTTGATAAGGCCTAGATCCTGCTGAGCTTTCAAAGAAGGACAGAATGCATTGAGGAACCTTTGTATCCTTCCTTCTTTGGCACTTCTATTGGATTGAAAAGTGAGTCCTACTCTGGATCCTATGCTCAGTTTTTTCCTTATGGTATGGTGATTTCAGGCTTTCATTATTTAAAAGGGTTAACTTATTGTCTTACAGGTTGATGTATCTATTTCCCCTTTATCTTTTGGGATTCTCTGGGGAAGCAGAGGATTAGACGAAGCTCTTAAGGTGGCATAAGGTCCCTTTCCCTTCTTTTATCTGAATTTCTTTTACTATGGGAAACAGTCTACCCAACCTCCTCTTTCAATGGACCTCCACTGTTAAATTACTCTCTAAGTAGTGGGACTTCATAAAAGACAATATAGTATTCCATTAGCCTTTTGGGGGCTCTTAGGACAAGCCAAGATGTGTATATTTTTTTCTTTTTTCTTTTTTTTTTTTGGAGAGATTTTTCACTGTAGGGCGCGTGCACTCGCCAGACAGACAGAGAGACATAGAGACAGAAAGCGAGAAATCACCCCCCAGGGGGGATGGTCACACCGCAATCCCTTCTCCTCCATTCTCCTCTCGGGATCTTGGGCACGCACGCACACGCGCCCGGCGTGAGTTTTAAGCCACCGGGTCCGGGACACGAACCACGGTCGACTACGTGGGAGTCCAGCAACATAGCCATTACGCTAACTGCTGGTTCCCAAGATGTGTATATTTTTATGGTACCTTAGAACAAAAGAAGATAAAACAGAATGGACTGAAAAACTGTGGCACATATACTATATGGAATACTATTCAGCCATTAAAAAAAACCTACAAAACACTGGCTTTTGACAAGAAGTGGAAGAATATGGAAAATTTACTGCTGAGTGACACAAACCAGACTATGAAGGAGAGACATTGTATGTCCCCACTTAATATATACTGAGTGTCCACACTCTGTGACTGAAATTGATTGACTAAAGAATATAGAAACACAGTAAATGTAAATACCAGATATAGTGTGTATAAAAGAGTAGGGTCTTAGGAAGGACATTTTGAAGAAAAATAGAGAGGCAAAGCATTAATGGGACAAAAAAATGTGGTATTATCTGTTGAAGATATTTTATAGTTTTATCAACTGGACTAGGGAGAAATGTTCACATGTTGAAATATTCACTTGGTAAGCTAAATAATGTGATTGAATGCATAAAAGAAAATGAAATTTAAAAAATGTAAATGAAAAAATAATATAAAATAAAATAAAAAATAGCTAACTTATAATGGGAAGTTTTTTTTTTTAATTGGTATGATGAAGCCATCAAGAAAAGAAATAATTCAGGAGACTCCAATCTATGGAGATCTCTCTTAAACTTCACCCTTTTTCGACCATGAAAATTTCTTCCCCTCTATCCAACTCTAATTCTGCTTCTTCTAACCCCAGTTTTTTCTGTCTCCTTGGTATCCTGATCCTCTCCCTTCTTTCTGCTTCCTCTTCTTGCCTTTCACCAGCTTGTTCTCACCTCTAGACCCAAACCTTCCTTGATCCTTCCTGAGAGGCTCCTGATCTGCATCAAACACCTCATAAGCCAAAGTAACCTTCAAACTCTGGCCCATGTCATAGTCAAAGATTTCCCAAATACTCAAAAAGAAACACATATAGTGAGCTATTTGGGATGATTTCAGGGCTTATGCTCCTAATCTCCTCAATTTATGTCATTTAGAACACAAGATGCTTGAACCTGGTTTAAAAAGGCAAAATGGTCACCATAAAAGAAGATTTACTTAATCCTCACAGAAATAATACCCCCTCCAGAAATAGCATAGGCCTGGAGATAGCAGAAAATTATTTATTTATTTATTTATTTATTTATTTATTTATAGATTTTTGATATAGGGTGTGTGTGCTTGCCAGAGAGACAGAGACACAGAAAGCAAGAAATCACCCTCCAAGGGGTTGGCCACACCATAATCCCTTCTCCTCCACTCTCTTCTTGGGATCTTGGGCATGCACGGACATGCACCTATGTGCTTTAAGCTGGCAGGTCCAGGTCTTGAAACACATTTGATTACATGGGATTCCAACAATGTAACCATTGCATCATCTGCTGGTTCCAGAAGAAAGATTTTAAAAGGCTGTTCCTAAATGTTTCCTTTATCACACTGACTAAAGAAATAACTTAGTCCTATCTATAAGGGCTTAAGGAGGAGCCAGATGGTGGCACAGTGGTAACGTACCAGAACAACATGATAAAGATACTGGATTCCTGTTCCAGGACTTTCCTCAGCATGCTGGACATGTGCCTGTGATTTGCACCAGTTGAGACTGGGGGTTGATTGTGGTATGAGGGCTCTTTTGGGGGTGTCTGTTTTTCTCTCAGAATAAATAAATAAAAAGGAGGAGAAGCATGAGGAGTTTGTGTCTGGTATTAGCTACTGATTAAAACTATTCCTGATCTGTGGTCTTCACCTTCTTTAAAAATTGCCTCAAGCCCAAATGTCAGCTTTTGCTCAGAACCATAAATTAGGCTGGAAGATCATGCCTATCTATGAGTTATAACACTTAGCCCAACATTTTGAAGATAACATGATAAACAAAGTGAAAACTTTATACAACCAACTTATGTAATTTAATCTAAACAACTTGAGGGAAACAAAGGACCAGCCACAAATATAATGCACTTTCTTGTCTCCTTGTGATCTTCAACTTCTCCACATGCCTTTTTCCTCAATATTTCTATTTTCTCCCCCTCTTACCTATTAGGACAGCTTCTTTTGGCTCAATGAAGACACACTATTAGATACTCATTGGAAGAACTTTTCCTTATTCTCCCTAACAGGGATGACCCAATACACCATCTTATGGTGGGTTCCCTTGACTATCCTATACTCTTGTGTTCTCACTCTTTTCCCCTTTAAAATCACTTCAGTTTTCTGATTTACTTTTCTCAATCTACAATATCCCCTGGATTACATCGCCTACAAATGTGGGGAAAAAATACAGAATACCAATGAGAGGGTTCAGCAAATGACATGGTGGTTGAGGTGCTAGACTCACATGTGGCTAATCACTGGTCAAGTCCTGGACCTGTTGGCTTGAAAATCATGTTGAGTTGTGTGTACCTGCATGCCCAAAACCCTGGGAGGAGAATGAAGGAGAAGGGATTGAAGCGTGACCATTCCCCTGGTGGGTGGTTTCTCACTTTTCTTCTCACAATCTCTATCTCTCTCTGGTGAGTGTGAAAACTCTATGGTAAAAACAAAAACAAAAACAAAACAAAACACCTAATGAGATCCCACAATGCCTCTGTCTAAATTACCCAGTATCTCCTAAAGCCCCCAAACACCAGAGAAACTACAACCTACTGTTGCAGATTTACTTATTCCTTGCACCAGTCTCTATATTACTGTCAGGTAAAAAAAGCCTAATAATGGCTTCATATGATATTTAAGGGCTATAAATCATAAAGTGCAACTGTGGTCTTTATACTTCCAAATTCAACACACTTCACAGCAATAAATATCAATTCAACCTTCTTACTTAACTAGAGACTCCAGAGTTTCTACAAACCCTTCTGAAACACATGACTACACAAAGGATTTCACCAAGAAACTGGTATAAGCACATGACCTTGGATAGTGTGCAGCTTTTGTCCAAGATGATAGAATGAGACCCTGTACCAATTTTATCTCCCTTTTCATCCTGTCATTGAAACTCCAGAGGCTATTTTTGCTCATCAACTGGCATTAGATATAATCCTGATATCTAGGGGATTCACTTGTGCAGTTGTCAATAACAATTACTGCAATACATCCTCCCAAACCTTTGTCTTTTAATTTAATTAACACATCTGTGAAGTCTACTGAAACATCCATTGAGTCAATGATGTGTTCTTAACCTCTAGAACTATTGATCATCATTAGGTGGGTAGGGAGAGAAGTCTTTTCCTGGATATTCCAACAGGGATACTACCCGTGGGATGCAATTTTCCCCAAGAGCTAGTGATCATTTTGTTTCTTCTAATGGGAAATATTCCATCTTAAGTGCCTCAGTCATGTCAAATGAAGACCAGGAACACTGTCCTGTCCAAATAGATGATCTGAGCTATGATTAAAGACAGAATACCAAAAATCAGACTGTTCCTCCAGTCCACTAAGGGAGCCTTCTTGGTTCAACTCTTGAACCTTTCACTTAACTTTTAACCTGTAATTTTGTTTTCTCTCCTAAAAGATTTGGTGGAGATGAAAATTATTTATCTTGTTGAAGAGGAGATACCAGAATAGAATTAAAGCAGATCTCAGTTTTCCTTGTTTATAATATTGTCAACCTTCCATTTCTCCCCTTTTTTCTTTTCCATTTATTTTCTTTTCTATCTCACTATCCGAGCCTTAACTGATGTAAAACAGCTTACAGATAACTTTCAAGGCTTAAAAAGATTGCTCACCAAAGAACTGTTCTCTCAGTTGCCCAAATGAGATTGCTCTCATGATGCCTAGAAAGCAGCATGAAAACCAATCCATCCTAATATTTCCAATTGCAAGTTTTCCCAGAATTTACAGATAAAGAAAACTATAAACTAGGACAAAACCAATGTCACACACTCCTTTCTTCTCCAATTCTGTGTCAACTCAGCTCAGGAATGATCTAATTGTGAGGTTCTCCCTGACCTACATCATCTGTATAAGTCCCATAACCTTTATTGAGTCCCTTTAATTTTTTTGCACTGTAATCCTTTCTCAAAACACATACCACCCTTAAGGTGTATAAAGACATTTTAGTTGGCTGGGCTGGCCTTAGTCTGATCTCTTTTTTTTTTTTATGCACTTTGATATACTGTCTCAGCCTTTTTGGGCTGCTATAATAAATTATTTATCCTGGGTGTCTTGAAAACAACAGAAACTTATTTCTCACAGTTCTGGAGACTGGAAGTCCAGGATCAGAATAGCAGCAAAGTTGGGTTCTGGTGAAGATCCTCTTCCAGATTGCAAACTTATGAGTGGTAGACTTCTGACATATTACTGTGTCTTCACATGGTAGAAAGAGTGAGCTAGCTGTCTGGGGCCTCTTTTATATGGGCATTAACCTCACTCATAAGATCTCCACCCTCATGACCTAATCATCTTCCAAAGGCTCTACCTCCTTAAATCATCACCTGGGGGCTAGGGTTTCAACATGAACTTTTTTTTTTTTTGGAGAGGTTTTAGCTATAGGGGGCATACACTCACCAGAAAGACAGAGAGAGACAGAAAGCAACAAATCACCCCCCCCCAGGGGGGATGGCCACACCACATCCCTTCTCCTCCATTCTCTTCTCAGGATCTTAGACATGCATGCACATGTGCCTGGCATGAGTTTAAGCCACCAGGTCCGGGACTTGAACTGCAGTTGACTATATGGGAGTCCAGCGATGTAGCCATTATGCCATCTGCTGGTCCTGTATTATTATTATTATTATTTTTTTTAGATTTTTGCTATAGGTCATGTGAGAGAGAGAAAGAGAGAGAGAAAGATGAGAAATAGAAAGAGAGAAAGAGAGAGAGAAAGAGAGAGGGCAATAAAATAAGAAATAATCCCTTAGGGATTTGGCCACAACCCTCTCCTCCACTTCCCTGTCAGGATTTTGGGCATGCATGCACATGTGCCTGGCATATTTTTCAAGCCACTAGGTATAGGATTCAAAACTTATAGTTGGCCATGTGGTATCCAGCTGCCCCAACCACCACACCACCAGCTGGCCTTTAACATATGAATTTTTGGGGAATACAAATATTCAGACTATAGCATGTATTTAGGAATTTTTAGACATTTTTATCTTGGGGAGAAGAGAGAAATTCAGGAGAAAAGACATGAAGGTGAAACATGTAATAGATGGCATAACATCTGTCCCTGATTTAATCTGCAACTGATTATCTTTGGTATGCTCTTATAAATTTACTCTCCACCCTCTCCATTCTGTTCTGTTCTTCAGGAGACTGATATCTATGGGATACACCACCAAACTCAATGTCCTTCAGCTTTGTGTTGAGTTCAGCCAATAGAAGGCAGTATCTGGAGATCCCAGGGGGAAGTCAAGTCAAGGTATGTTTTCTCTGGTTCCCTTTCTGCCTGGTTACCATGGGTTGGCTGAATCCTTATATAGATTTCAACCAAAGGCTCTTGTTGGCCATAGTTTCCCTGGTTCCTATAATGTTTTCTTATCTTTTCAGGCCTGAGGGATAGTGGATCCCCTCTATCGTTAACCTCAGGGAATAGCCCCATGTCTTGATCATCCCCCTAGACTCAGCCTATGCCTTTGGAAATTTTCTTCAATTAATTATTTTTGGTGCCATTTGTTTCTTGATTGAACTATAACTCAATAGACCTCGACCTGGATCTGAGTCTACAGCTGGAAGAGAGAGATACTGACAAAACAATTTTAAAAAATAGATTGGATAAATTTATATTTTGAAATTCTATCCCTAAGACAATGGTCTTAAGATGTAGAGCCTTTGGGAGGTGATTAGGTTGTGAGTGTGGAGTCCTCATGAATAGGTTTAATGTTCTTATAAAGGAGACCCCAGAAAGAGGTTATATAGGAGGTAAAGAGAAAAGAATTGTTAGGTGTTTCTTTTGGCATAGGGGTTCTGTGAAAAAAAGTCACTGAGACACTAGGGATATGAACCAACAAAGTTTGGAAACCTCTACTCTAAGACACAGTATACAATATCATAGCTTTAAATTCCTCTAATGTGCCAATAACTCCCACATTTTTATCTCCAGCTAAACAGCCCATCTTCCACCCCTATCACTTTTTAATCTTTTATCCAGTTTTAATTTTATTCCTAACATATAACAGTGAATGAAATTATATTATATATTTACTAGTCTATTGCCTTTATCCCTTACTAGAATGCATTTTCTAGGATGGTACAGAATAAGTTACCTTTACCATGAATTACCAGGGCCTATCACAGTTCCAAATCCTCAATAAATTTTTGTGGAATGAATGAATAATGAATGAATTGGTGTATTTATTAGTCAAAGTCCCAGAAGGAAATAATCCAGCTCTGATGGTTTAAAAGACTTTAATGAAAGGAGAATTTGTGGAAGTAAAGGTAGGTGAAGGCAACTGCATAGGAATGTTTAGGGCCCCAGAGACCAAAAAAAGCAGGAAACCATTACTAACCCAAGGTCTGAAAGGACATAGGTGAGAATAGCATTACTGGGGCCAGTGTGACCCTAATCCCTAGAGGAAAGCCTGCCCTAGCATGAAGTGTAAAAACAGAGGGATGCAGCTGTTGCCAAGAAAATGACCCAAAGTAATGAGGGAACAGGGAAAATATTCCCTGACTTTGCTGTCCTCCTACCTTCCAATTTTCTCCCAGTGCCTAATATTGGCTGATTCCAACTGGAAGCCAGAAGTCAAAGGAGCCCAGGCAATGTTGTATTATATAGCATAGAATAGAGCAAGGAAAGATGGAGAGGAATGTGAATGGGAGGGTATACAAATGCAGACACCCCACACATCTGCAGTGTGTGTGTGAGAGGTCTTCAAAGAGTTATTGGAAAATGTGTATTAGAAAGAAACTATTCATCAGTTTCAAAATATTTCTACACCAAAATAAACTAATACTTTAACTATATTCTCTAGAAATATTTTGAAGTCTCTTTGTATGTCAGTTTTTCAAGAATCACACCTCTTATTCTCACACAGGCATTAAATTAGTAACTGGATGGAATGTTCATGTTTATTGCTTATCGACTTGAAACGAGTTGAACCATCCTTATTGATTTTAAGCTCCAGATAGTGTGCAATGATCTGGTATATTCCATTTTGCCATGTTGCCCCAAATCTAAGCAACATGCTAACATCCCTATTTACATACAAAATCTGTTGCTTGAATAACAATGTCTTACCTGACTGCTTTATGCTGACTAGATGCTTCTTGCCTTTCCTGTCTTCTGTGAGTACTGACATTTCTGCCCTTCACAGCAGATCTCCATGCATTTTGTAAGCTTCTCTTATTCACTGGTTGCCATTACGATAGCATTAATTAGCATGGTTCTCGGGTACTCTTGAAAGGGGCAAATGAGAAACGAATGCTTTTAGTCATACAATAGCTTAGCTGTGACATATCTGACTTACTTCTGCTTCCACTGGGCTGGAAACTTCATAGTTATTCTGCCTTAGCTATGCTATACAGGACAGCATGGACTGGGGAAGCAATCTGAGCAAATAAACTTGTTTGGGACAACAGATGGAATCTGCCTACAGCCTGCTGGAAAACCAGTCTTTCCTAGAGTGAAGAGAGATCTGTCCTCATTTGTTGCCTCTTCACTTCTGCTGTGCATCTGATCCAGCATGCTGGTTATATATTGCTGTGGAAACAATTAGCCCCAAATTAAAAGGCTAGAACAATAAACATTTATTGGAGTCAGCTGATGCCATGGTGGTTAAGGGGCTGGATTCTCAGATGGCTGACCACAGTTCAAGTCCTAGACTCGAAAATCACACTGGGCAGGTGTATGTGCATGCCTAAAATTCCAGGAGGAGACTGGAAGAAATGAGATTGTGGCATGGCCATCTTCCTTTCTCTCTCTTTTTCACATGGACTTCTCTGTAGGTCTGCTCATACCATGGCTTTTCTCAGAGAGGGCAATCTGATGGAGCACACCTGAGACAGAAGCTGCTCTCTTTCATAACCTTGACAGTGACATACTATCACTTCTGTTATATGCTATTTTTTACATAGATGAACTGTAGTACAATGTAGAAGTGGATTACACAAGTGAATATCAGGAGTCATGGATTTTTGAGAGCCATCTGGGAGGTTACCTATTACAACCAGATCTTGGCAAAATGTTAGGCAACTTGGCTCCTCATGATAGGGTATTTTGGCTGGAATGGGGTCAAAGCCCAGGAGCCCCTCTCAGCAATGGATGGACTAATTGATGCACAGGGTTGTAAGGATTTTAAACTTTGTGGCTGGAGAAACAGAAATATGCCTTATAGGTACTAATATCTAATAAAGATAACCCTGTCTAAGGTATACACACCTAAAGAATCAAGAACTAAGGTTCATGGCTACATTCCCAATTTTATCAATTCTGAAGATAAACCAGCCATGTCCGAATCTCAGGTCTTGCCCAAGATGTACTATATCAGAATCTCTGATGTGTGTTCACTAAGAATTCTGATGTGTAGTCAAGTTTGTGAACAACCATGAGGTCATATGGGTTTTGAGGGAAGAACATTTGGCCTGTAACTATAGTGAGTCTGGCTCTGACTGCTAAATAGATTATGTGGGTCTTTAATGCAGTTGTTTGAAAGCATGGTGGTAAAAGACACCCAAGCAGCTCTTGTTTCTTCTTACTATTAATTATTTAAGAGTTGCTCCTCTACTTGTAACTCCAGGGATTAAAAGAAGAAACAGAACTCTTTAGGATGCAATGGATTAAATGAAATGCACAAACACAGTGTGACTTTATAATTAAAACACATTCTGACCTTCTTGTTATTGAACTATTTGTCCTAGAAGGGCCCAGGGACATAGGGAAGTTTCTGCAGGCTTAGGGATAGATGAAAAAATGCTATAAAGCTTTTCCCAGGATATAAATGTTCAATATCATCTTTCCTTCTTTGTCTTGTGTTTCACAGCAAGCCGATCTGAACAATCATTTGTATGTCATGCCACAGCATTATTTCTTCAGAGCTACAACTCTATGACCTTTGGTAGAATAACGTCTTTACTATGAAGGTAGTTAAAAATTGCATTTTCATAGGGGAATGTAGAAGTTGAAAAGAGTTCTTCCCACTCTTAAAATATGCAAAAGCCTGACAAATTGTATGTACACAAATTTTTTTGAGGGAGTTAAAGTAGCAGGATAACCAATTAGCCTGAAATCAAAGAAAAGACAGGCCCCCGAAGGGAGAGATCAGCTCTAAGCACTTGTTTACCTGGGGCAGAAGTTTCTAGACACTGGTATAAAAAATTCACCTAGAATCAATGGAGGCTGAATGTGGACTAGCGATAGAGTGTAGAGCCCCTGGAGACTGCAGATATAAGACAAACTTTTCTTCATAAATCCCACTTACTGAGAGTTCTAAGAAAGCATCTCTTGTGATGAAGGCCTAGGGCAGAAAAACAATAGCCATTGTGGAAGGGGCAAAATACTCTGCTAAGATCTTGCTCCTCTTTATCCTCTATACAGCAAAAGCTTTCATTTATGCCAGGAAGGGCAACAAACACTGTTGTTCACAGAACTTTGTTGAAAATCTGTTGAAATTAGGGGAAAGTCATAGAAAAAAACAAAAACAAAAACAACAACAACCTTTACTCCTGAGGGAAGGGCAGCATGAGTGCAGGGCCTTGAAACCTATACAAGGGAGGGACTAGAGCTCTGAGGATCATATGCCAGAGTTCCTGGAACATAATTATTTGCCTAAAACTGAGGTTTAATAAGAATAATAGATATCACACCTCCATGTTCTCCCACAACCGTCCAACAAGTAACATGTAATGGTGAAATACTGCCAGAAGAGTTAAAGACTGTGTAGGTGGACACAGTTTAAAAGAAAACCCAAAAGCTGATGTGATAGTGAAAAAGAAAAAGTCCTTCTAGCAAACTAGTGCCAGCCTAAACTCAAGGTAGTGAAACCTATGGTATACTGAAGGTGACTAAAGCAACAAAAACCCTCAAACCCAGCTTAACTTCTGACTAGTTGAATTAAAAATTCTACAGTAAAGTCTCAGCAATAAAAAAAGCATACTTGTTATAAAACTATTTACTTTGGTCTCTACTCTCCCATACAAGATGCCCAGGTTTCAACTGAACATTATAAGGCATATAGAAGTAAAGAACAACAACAATGCGAGTGGCCACCAGGCCTGTGCATGGCCGCCGGGCGTGTGCCTGCATGTGGCTGCTGGCTGCAGGCGGCAAACTGAGGCGAAAACAAGGACAAAGAACTTGCAACTGTAAGCAACAGAAAAGAAAAACTTTAGCTCTCTTAAACCAATTGAGAAATATATTGTATAGGAGGATGTTCTCTACCTATGGACAGTGAGAAGATGATGGTTACCAGCCCTGCATTACCTCAGGGAAAAACAAGAACTACTCTACCATTCTTAAGGAAGCCAGATACCCGAGGACAACTCACACTGCAGATCCCCACAACACCATTCCTG
>NW_006203310.1:8024-8402 GCF_000334495.1 Tupaia belangeri chinensis | reverse complement strand
AAGAATTGGGAAATTATTTGCTGAGAACATATATGTTGATGTGCTTGATTGAGCCAATGCACAGTGTATTCTGGATGGAAAATTCATTTGTGTGTTGTGATGGAAAAAAATTATAATAAAAAATAAATTATAATAATAACAAAAGGAGTGTCATGAGAACATTTTTGTTGAGATGAAACTGTTTTGTATCAAGAATTTGGTGTTGGGGGAACAGCAGTTAGCATAATGGCTATGTCGCTGGACTCCTATGTAGTCGACTGCAGTTCAAGTCCTGGACCCAGTGACTTCAACTCATGCTGGGCACGTGTGCATGTGTACCCAGGATCCTGAGAGGAGAATGAAGAAGGGATTGTGGCATGGCCATCCCCCCCGGGCGGG
>NW_006203310.1:690-7962 GCF_000334495.1 Tupaia belangeri chinensis | reverse complement strand
AG
This sequence comes from Tupaia belangeri chinensis, assembly GCF_000334495.1. Lineage (NCBI taxonomy): Eukaryota > Metazoa > Chordata > Mammalia > Scandentia > Tupaiidae > Tupaia > Tupaia belangeri. The sequence goes on along the minus strand of NW_006203310.1, from coordinate 7,960 downwards.
AAAAACACCCCCAAAAAAAAAAAAAAAAAAAAAGAATTTGGTGTTGGGATCTAGTGATTTCAGAGATGAGAGCAATGAAGATCCTCTGCCAAACATTTACCCTGGCAAGCAGAAAGAGCAGGCCAGAAGAAGACTGAGTCTGCCATGAGAGCTTAGATTTAGTGCTTTCAGAGATGAGATCAATGAAATGTTCTGCTGAGAATTTACCCTGGTAGAGCCCCTGTATCCTTCTCTCTGTCTCTCTCTGTCTTTCTGTATCTCTGACCCTGTCTTCATGTTTTTCATTTTCTTTTTTAAAAATTTTTAAGGGAAAGTTTTTTCTTGGCTCTGAAATTCTCCATTATCTTGGTAATAATCCCCTCTCCTTTCCCCCCTCCCAGCTAGGCAAGCAGAAAGGGCAGGCAAAAGATGACTAAGTCCACCATGAGAGCTGAGATCTAGTGATTTCACGTGGTGCATGCCTTTTTTGTTTTTCTCTTTTTTCTTTCTCTCTTTTTCTGTTTTCTTATCCTTTTTTCTTTTACTTCATCACTTTGCTGCTCAGCTTCCACCCGCTGAGTGTCTAGACAAGCCTAAGTGAAAAGTTGCCAAAATCCAAATACTATTTGCATCCTCATATTTCTAAACTCCCACTGAATCTGCAACACAAAGGGAGAAAAACACAACATCAAAGAGTTTGCAGACCACATCCTCCTGTGTGCCTCTGATCACTCAGATTGATCTTCTAGAAATTAGGAAGAAACAAATAACTCATCAGATGACTAGAAATCACTGCAGGGGCACAAGAAAAATGTGGAACCAAGAAAATACCTCAACCCTAAAGGAAAAGAAGAATAAATCCCCTTTATCCACAGACAGTACAATGGAACTCATAGAAATGTCTGATAAAAAATTTAGAGTAGTTGATATCCTGCTATGGATACTGTATTTCAGCTGTGAAATATTGATTTCCTTGACCAAAAGTTAGGATTTTATGCTCAGACTTCCCCATCCAGATTCATTTCTAGTGGGAAAGGCACAGCAAAGCCAGGCCTATCTTGATATGGATACCATACTTCAGCTGTAAAATATTGGTTTCCATGACCAAAAATGAAGATTTTCTGCTGAGACTTCCCCCTCCAGACTCATTTCTAGTGGGAAAGTCACCAGCGAAGTCAGGCCTATCTTGATATGGATATTGTACATTGGCTGTGAAATATTGGTTTTGCATGGTGCACGTGCACGCCAGTTTTCATTTTTGCTTTTAAAAATTATAATCTTATATATTTTATCCTCTTTTTCTTTTTCATTTTATTTTTCCTCTTCTTTCCTCTTTTTAATTCTTTTCTTTTTCTTTATCTTTATTGATTTTCTGATCAGCCTCTATGCACTAAGTGTCTAAACAGGTCCAAGTGAACAGTTTCCAATCATCTGAATATGATTAAGGTTAGTCTATTCATCCTTCACTCTGAATCTGATGCACAAAGAGTTAAAACAGAACAGAAGAATAATTGCAGATAACCTCCTTAGGCTTGCCTCTGAATGCTCAGATTGAACATCAAGAATTAGAAAGAAACGCACCATCCATCAGATGACTAGAAATCACCACAGTATCACAAGAAATATGGAAAAGCAAGAAAATACCTCTACTCCAAGGGGAAAGAATAACACCTCTTCATTCTCATACAGTACAATGAAACTCATGGAAATGTCTGATAAGGATATTTGAATATTCATAAAGACAAAGCCAACAGAGATGGAAGAGAAGGGAGAAAATGAACTGCAGAAGAGGCAGGAGAAAAGAGCTGATGAGTTCCAGGAAGTGAGGAAATCCTTGCAAGATTTAAAGAGGAAATACGCACTCTAAGAAAAAAGCAAATGGACTTGTTAGAGATGAAAGCTATAATACAGGAAGTAAAAAATCTTCTTTGAAATTAAAAGCAGACTAGATCATACAGAAAATCGAATCTCAGATGCAGAAGATAGAATCACTGTCCTAGAAAAATCCACCATGAAGACTGAAAAAAAATGTCGCCCAAAAAGAGAATAATATACAAGAAATACTAGATACCATCAAACATCCAAACATCTGGATAATTGGCATTCCAGAAGGTGAAGAGACTCATAAGGGCATTGATAATCTATTTCATGAAATCCTGCAAGAAAACTTTCCAAACCTAGAGAGGCACTCAAAGATCAATTCCCAAGAAATACAAAATAGAATCAACCCAAGAAGATCTTCTCCAAGGCACATTATAGCCAGATTGACCAAAACCACAGACAAAGACAAGATACTAAGATTGACAAGAGAGAAACAGCAAGTTATCTACAAAGAATATTCCATCAGGCTGACAGCGGACCTCTCATCAGAAACAATGCAAAGGAGGAAAGACTTGGAAAATATATTCAAAGTGTTAATGGAAAAGCAATTTCAACCAAGAACACTGTTCCCAGCAAGATTATCCTTCATATGGAAAAAAAAAAAGACAAGAACATTCTCAGATAAACAAACCTGAAAGAATTTACCAACACCAGACCTCCAAGAAAAACTAAGAGTGCTATACCAGGAAAATTAAATACAGACACACAGAAATAAGAGTTCAAAAACTAAGAAAATGGCCAACTTAATCATAGAGACACATCTGGAGTTGAATATTATATCCCAGAATTTAATTGGGAATATCAAATCACAACAGAAGATAAATCAAGTACATGAAACTGAACTGGTGAAATAGCATTTTATGACTTTTGACTAAAACATTGCTGATTTTCTTCTTGGCTTTGTCTTCCAGTTTTAAGTATTTTTGTCCTATTTTGAGTTGCCAGTATGTTCAAGTACCTACTATTTGAACAGAGCCCTAAACTGTTCCCTGGCTTTAAGTTTTAAGTAAAGTTTGATATGTACATAACAGCTAAACTTGCTATTGAAAGCAGTTAGATTACTTAAGAAATTTTGTGAATCAATAAAATGCGGGGGAAAAAAGAAACAGAAAACAACTGTAGACACTTAAGATAGTGTGGGAGGATGGTGGGAAATGGCAGAGGGTGAGAAATAGGGTTTTTTTATACATATATATTCATATATACAGATATATTATATATATATATATACACATATATTATATATATATATATACTCATATATACACATGTATATATATGAAACTAGAAATGGAAAATTATTGATGATAACATGTATGATTAAGCCACTATGCAGTATATTTTGGATGGGAAATCACATTTGTTATGCTGTGAAGATGCTCAGTGAATTAATATAAATAAATTAATTAATTTAAAATGTTTCAGAAGAAAGTTACAGTGCACTTGTAACTAGATTCTACCTTTTTCTATAGTTTTAGTTTAAGGTATTTTGTGAATCAATAAAATGTGAAAAAAGTAAAAATAATAATAACACAATTAAATTTAAAAAGAAGTTAGAGTATTCACAGTGACAAAACTAACAGAGATGGAAGAGAAGAGAGATAGTGAACATCAGAAGAAAATATCCGATGAGTTCCAGGAGGTGAGCAAGTTCTCATGGGAGCTGAAAGAGGAAATACACAATATAAAAAAGAATCGAATAGAACTGTTGGATATGAAGGCTATACAGGAAGTCAAATCATCCTTTAACAGTATTAAAAATAGACTAGATAATACAGAAAATTGAATCTTAGATGAGTAAGACAGAATCACTGGCCTAGAAAAATCTACCATGAAAACAGAAAATAGCCTTCCAAAATGAGAATAATATACAAGAAATACTAGATACCATTAAATGTCCAAACATCTGAATAATCGGTATCCCAGAAGGTGAAGAGACTAATAAAGGCATTGAGAATCTATTCCATAAAATCCTGGAAGGAAACTTCCCAAACCTAGAGAAGCATTCAAAGGTCTAAACCCAAGAAATACAAAGAACCCCAAATACAAAGGATCAACCCAAGAAGATCTTCTCCAAGATACATTGTAGCCAGAATAAACAAAACCACAGACAAAGACAAGATACCTACAGACAAATGTCAAGTTAACTACAAAGAATATTCTATTAGGCTGACAGCAGATCTCTCATTGGAAACAATGTGAGCAAGGAAAGAATGGGAAAATATATTCAGAATGTTGAGGGAAAAACAATTTCAACCAAGAATACTGTCTGGCCAGATTATCCTTCATATGGGAAGAGAAGACAAGAAAATTCTCAGATAAACAAAACCGTAAAGACTTTGCCAACACCAGACTAGCTCTCCAAGAAGTTCTGAAGGGAATGCTATACCCGGAAAATTAAAGTCAGACACACAGAAATAAAAGTTCTAAAACAACAAAGAAAATAGCCAGCTTAATGGTAGGGACAAGTCCAGAGTTGAATGTTATCTTCCAGAATTTGAATGGAAAGATTGAAACACAACAAAAGATAAAGTACATGAGTTTGAACAGGTGAAATAGAATTTTATGACTGTTGGCTAAAACATCACTGATCTTCTATGCTTTGTTTTCCAGTGTTAAGGAGTTTTGTCTTCTCTCTAGTTGTGGACATGTCCATGTGCCTGCTATTCTGACAGAATCCTAACCGATTTCCTGGCTTTAAGTCTTAAGCAAAGTTCTCTTAACATTATTTGATTTTGATTTATTAAAGCCAAAATTCCTTTCGTGAAATTAAAAAATATATTTTAAAATACCTGTTTAGTGACTGCAGTAAGCTATATAACCTCAGCTATGTGCTATTATATAGTATATTCATTCTGCCTACAGAGTTTCATGCCTAAAGTCAACTTTTGTTCACAGATATGTATATATCAGCTGAATTTACTATTGAAAGTATTTAAATTAACTAAGATATTTTGTGAATCAGTGCTATGTGGGAAATAATAAAGGAATGTAAAGCAACTGCAGATACCAGAGACAGGGTAAGAGGACAATGGGAAATGGCAGAGGGTAATACACACACACACACACACACACACACACACACACTCTACACACACACACACTACACACAAGAAACAAGAAATGGAAAATTATTTGTTGATCATAACATGTATGATTAAGCCATTTTACAGTGTATTCTGGCTGGAAAATCACATTTTTTATGCTGTGGTGATGTTCAGTGAAAGTATGTAAAGTAAATTAATAATAATAAAAAAGAATTTGGTGTTGGGTAGATGACCCTATGTACTTTTCAAAACTCTTAGAAATGAACACTGCACAGAGTAAATTTTACCGAGTGTAATTAAAAAATAAGTCAACCAGGATGTGGCAGGAGCTCAAAATGGAATACGAATAGAAACAGATGAGCCTAATTGCATTGTAAGTGAATGACACAACCATACTGAAGAGCATGAGAAAGAAAAGAATCAACTTAAGAAACTTTAGAAAACAATGTGTTTGACGGGACTCAGTAAAATCAAGGACAAAAAGAACTGCACTGTATGTACACAAATACTTGTACTCTATTTAGTACATCTGTTTCTCACAGGAAATGGGAAAACAAATATTTTGAGATTATTACATGTGATTTTTAAGATTGAAAAAAGTAAGTGAATGTTTTATAGATAATGAGGATCAGATTTCACTGCTGAACAAATATGATATAAATAAGAAAAGGAATAAGACTAGAATGAACACTATGTTGCTGGATTGGAGTCATAGCTATCAGTGTGAACTCATGAGTTTTTAATATATATACAGAAATATAGATACAGAAATACAGATTGTACAGATTGCGTACAGATTCTGTAGATTGATCATACTTGGCATTTCCTAGTTTTATACACTAAGAGGACCAAGAAGCAGTAACATACCTTAGCATCTAACCTTGGTTTATAAAACATTCTGTAGAGGTAAGGAAGTGGTATGACAGTAACACATGTAGTTTCACATGAAAAGGTCCCAAATTCGTGTCCCAGGGCCTCCTTGTACACACTAGGTGAATTTATGATTCAGGCTGGTTGAGCCTGGGAGCAGAGTGAGGGAAATTTAAAAATCATCATTAGAAAACCACAATAATTATTGCAGGTGAGATAGACACTAATGGGTGCTAAAATTAGTCTATGACAATTTTGGGAGAAACATGGTATTTTAACAACCCAAAAATATTTTCTCCAAGATATTTACTAACTACAAAGAGGAAAATTTTGCAGTAGAAAAGCTCAGCAGATACCACATGAACACGTGATCAATGTTAATATCACTAGTAATAAGGCATGTCGATGTCATGTATCTCCCATAGGAGGTACTGAGAAGGGCATAGAAACACTTCTGTGATATTTTTGCCAAAAATACATATCTTCAGTAGAATCATGAGACAACATTAAAGAAAAACCCAATTAGGAGGATATAATACAAAATAACTGATCAGTACATTTTTAAGAGTGTCAAAGATAGGAAAGACAAAGAAATAGTAGAGAAATGTCACAGATTGGAGGAGACTAAAGAGGCATGATGACTCAATGTAATTTGAGACACACATTTGGAGACTGGACCACAAAATGTACGTGAGTGGAAAAACTGATGAAATAAAAATAAAGTGTGTTAAATGTTAATATTATTGTGCCAAGGTCATTGTCTTGGCTTTGATAATTCTACTATTATTATGTAAAATATTAACTTAAGCGAAAAGTGGGCAAAGAGCATATGGTAATTCTTTTTACTATTTTTTGCAGCATTTCTCTATATCTAATATGATTTATCTGTAAACTAAAGTTAGAATGAAACGTTAAAAAATGTCTTTCCATAACAACCAAGATGTGGCAGAGATACAAGCAAGAAAAAATAACCATAAAATAAAAATGTCGTCTTTGGGTTTGGGGAGACAAAAAACAAAGAATGCCAGAGAAAACAGTTTGTGGAATTCTTGAATGATTGGCTGCCTTCCATACCTGAGGTTACTTTAGGTCAAAGGATTCTGCTACTGGAATAGCAAGGATAAATTAACAGCGCACTATGTAAATACCCTTGAACAAGTTGGTGCAGTTTTGGAAGATACATGTACAGTTTACCCTGCACTGGGCATAGTTGATTAGCAAATTATTAGTAGAATGTATTTTAATAAATTATGCTAGGAGAATGAAAGTGGAAGTTCTTTGTGTTAACTAAATAAAGATTGACAAAGACTTCTTCCAGGGAAGCTTGGAGTCTGGAAAACTAATTTTAGAAATAGCAACAAGTATTCCTGTGCAGTTCAGTCAAATAGGAAAGAGTCAAATAAATTATAAACAGACTCTGTGATGATAGAAGAAAAAAAAAAAAAGAAAAAAGAGATACAGACCCAGCTGCAGGCCTTTGGCCAGCCAGCGCT
>NW_006203310.1:0-343 GCF_000334495.1 Tupaia belangeri chinensis | reverse complement strand
GAGAGACTTTGGCAAACATTAATTTGCAGCAAAAGGGAAAGTCACTTACTCCTAGTCGGAGAAACATCACTTCAGAGGTATTCAAAGTGAATACATCTTCCACTGGCTAGAAGTAGAAGAAGAGCCTCAGGTATAAATAAACAAGGAAATACATCTCTATCAAAGGTACAGAGTAACTCCTCTCCATCTTTTGTGCTAATGGACGATGTTACCAAAATGTCAGACAAAGAATATTGAACATTTATGGCGAACAAATTCTTCGAGTTGAAACAGAAAAGAGACAACAAAATACAGGAGATGGGGAAGTCATTACAAGATATGAAAGAAGAAATTGACACTCTGA
>NW_006203309.1:0-1817 GCF_000334495.1 Tupaia belangeri chinensis | reverse complement strand
AGTGTATTCATCCTGGGAAAATTCATTTTGCCAGCTGTAATGATATACAGTGATTGAATGTGTTAAAAAAAATGAAGTCCTGCCATACTGGACAATAACCCACAGATATAAAATTTCAGTTAAGCAAGATTAGTAAGTTGTAGAGATACATCCTGTGACATTGCGCCTATTGATAACAGTGCTACATTGTACACTTACACATCTGATATGAGAGCAGAGCTCATGTTAAGTGCATGTTAAGAAAGAAGCAAAAATCAAACACACAGACTTAGAGAAGAGCACAACATGATAAGAATCTGGAGGATGGACTGCTGGCAGCCCACATGCATCTCCACTGTGCATTGGCCGTGTGGCCTAATGAGCATCTTCAGCCTGTGCTTCTCCATGCATAAAGATCTGTCCCTCAGGGGGTCAATGCAATGGTAGTGTGAGCCTGTCTAGCTGCCTGCTTAGGATTTAGCATTTAATCTGTGTTAAATCCCACATCCAGGCTGTGCTTTTCTCAACCTCCCGGCACTTTGAGCAGTGAAGCAGTTGAGTCCTCTGGTAGCTGTCCCACTACGACACCAAGGCACTGCCTCTCTCCTGCTCCTGTGTTTGTCACTGGTCTTGTTTTTTGACTAGTCCTCTGAAGGTGGGCTAGTTGAAGAGTCCATGTTGTCCCTCTTCCTTCCCCTGCCAACTCCTCCTCGCCATGGTTTTAACTTGTATGGTGAATTGGTATCTGTCATTCTGCTCTTTCCCCAAGATCCAAGCCCCTCACCCCCATTTCATTTCAGGCATCTCCATTCCTGCAGTTCTATACCAAGCTTCATCCCACTTTCCCCAGCTGGAAAACTTCCAGTCAGGTGAAATTATCTTCCTTCTTCTCATGTTTTCCACATTCAATCTGCTGCCATGCTCTGTTAAGCCTAATCCCACAGTTTCTCACATCTGCTGTGAATCTCTGTCCCATTCCCATTCTGTAGATCAGTCCCCATTACCCGGCAAAGAGACCCTGGCAACTGCCTTCTTGTAGATCTCAGTACCCACTTTGTTTCTCTGTCATCTGACACACTGTGGTTGGGTAAATCTTTCTGAAGTATAGCTCTGATTACATTAATTCCTTGTTCAAGTATTTTTATTTTGAAATTTTAGAATTTTTTTGTCATTGGTCACATGTGCTCAACAGAGAAAGATAGAGAGAAAGTGAGAAATCGGTCTCCATGGGCAATGGCCATGTTGCAATCCCTTCTCCTCCATTCTCCCCATCAGAATCTTGGCACACATGCACATGTGCCTGGAGTGTTTCTCAAGTCACCAGATGTGGGACTTAAACTGCAGAATTGGCCATGTAGGATCCAGTGCCTTAACCAGCTTGCCATCTGGTGGCTTAACCTTGTTCATGTATTTTTATTGGGTCCCTTTGCCTACTAAAAATGGCCACATTTAATAAACACGGCCATAATGTACTACTCAACATTGTTCAAATCCCTGTCCTAGGCAGCCTGAATCACACCAGACCCTCACTTGAACACCCAAGATTTGAAGCGCTAGAGGACTGGAGGAAGGGGATCACAGTGTGACCAGATCCTGTGGAGGGTGTTCCTCTCTCTTTCTCTAACCCAAATGCCCACAAACAGATGAATGGATTGAAAAAGTGTGACACATATACTCTATGAAATACTACTCAGCCAGAAAAAACAACAAGATCCTGGCTTCTGACAGAAAGTGGATGAATATGGAAGATTTACTGCTGATTGAAATAAGCCAGGCTATGAAGGAGAGACATTGTATATATGTCTTTATACATGAGGTGTGTTTCTTTTCTTTTCTCT
>NW_006203308.1:0-849 GCF_000334495.1 Tupaia belangeri chinensis | reverse complement strand
AACTGAAAAAAGAAATTGAGTATGACACATACACACAATTCTACTCAAATTAGTTTACAAATTCAATGTGATTCCAATCAAATTACCAGTGACATTCTTCATAGGAATAGAAAAAACAATCATAACATTTGTCTAATATAATAAAATACACTATATCACCAAGGCAATACTGTGCCAAAAGAATAAAATAGGAGGCATCTCACTTCTTGATCTCAAAATATATTACAAAGCTGTGATAATCAAAACAGCATGGCACTGGCCAAAAAACTGACAAATAGATCAATAGAACAGTATAAAGAATCCAGAAATAAATCCCCAGACTTACAGCCAACTGATTTTTGACAAAGGACACAAGACAATCCAGTGGGAGAAAAAAATCTCTTCAGCAGATGGTGCTGGAAGAACTAGATATCTACTTGCAGAAAAATTAAACTGGACTCCTATATCTCACCATTAACAAAAGTCAACTCAAAATAAATAAAAATCTAAATGTAAAGGCTCAATCTATACAATTATGGGTGAAAAACACAGAGGGAAAACTAAAAAAAATTGGAGTAGGCAAAGTTTTCTTAAAAATGACCCCCAAAGCACAGACAATAATTCCAAAAATAGACAAGTGGGATTACATCAAACTAAAAAGCTTTCACAAAACAAAATAAACAATAATTCATGTGAAACAACAACTCTTAGAATGAGGAAAAAATGTGCAAACTATAAGATATGGGATTGAGAACCAGAAGCTATAGGGAATTCAAACAACTCACTCATGAAAAAAATCCAATTAAAAAATAGGGGGGGGACAAATTTTCATAAAGAATACATACAAATGACCAAAAGGCATATGAAAAA
>NW_006203307.1:2580-3828 GCF_000334495.1 Tupaia belangeri chinensis | reverse complement strand
CCCAGTGGAAAGAAGGAAAAGGGAGACAAGGACTCCCACTCCTCAGGTGCATGGCCTTCATAACTTCAGATAAGCTCTCTGCTTAATGGTGAAACCCAGAGACTGAGATAGAGGTCAGCTTTCAGTGCTGGCTCACATCAAATGAGCCATAGTGTGTCATGACCTCCCTAACACCCGATAGAGAATGTCATCAGGAACCAACAGGTCACTGTGTCCGCAGACAAGAGGAGCTCAGCTGAGAATTCTAGCTCAACAGTGCCATCAGGTTATTGTGCAGGCAACAAGGGGCAGGGTGGCTATGAGCAGGAAGTCCACATTTGTCTTGTGGGGTCCATAATGTTAAGAACCAACCTCTTCTTTATAGCACTCCCTAGTGATGGGGTTCTGGAGGCTCCCTGCTTCCTATGCCAGGTGTTGACATTTACACACTGGGAATTTATTCTAGCATCACCAGGATTAGAAAAATCAGCTCCCATTCCTAATAAGGGACAAACCATCTGTCTTGATCCATGCACAAGATGATGTTCTTGAGAGGTACTCAAAGGATCCAGGGTTGGTCAATCAGAAATTTTCCTAAAATGGTTCAAACTCTGGTAGAAATTCTAAACTCACACAAGAGATGGCCATATACACAAAAAGAGATGAGATCAGCTGTAAGGTGATGAAAAAGAGATTCAGGAAACAGACATGTAAAAAAAAAAACAGAGATAAAGAGATACAGATAAACAGTGACAGACAGAGACCAAGATGCAGCAACGCAGTGCAAGAATGAGACACTTCCGAAATCAAATTAACTCTCGGCTTCCTTGTTCCTAGAACAAAATAAGTTTCACTTGGGTTTCCACCATTTGGAACCAATAGTCATGGTTCTACTTTCTCAAAAGTAAAAATTGGCCTTGCTCAATGTAAGTTGCCAGAATTTGAAACATCAGTTTGGTTCTCTGTCACACTGAGGGTATATTTGTGTGTGTGTGTGTGTGTGTAGAGAGAGAGAATATAGATAACAATACATAGATATAAATAGATGAGAGAGCCCCAGATAATTCCACCATGGTAACTTACACAATATTCACCAAATTGGAGGGCAGTTCAAGATATCCTAAGGGCATTGCACTAAACATCAATTTTAGGAACCATGAAGGATGTGATGACTAATTGACTTTTCTATCTCCTCTGCCCACCGTTATGTAGCATCCCATGATCCCTGAAGTCTCCTCTCAAAGCACAACGCCTCCTTCTGGCCACAGG
>NW_006203307.1:1143-2380 GCF_000334495.1 Tupaia belangeri chinensis | reverse complement strand
GAGCCAGGGCAAGAGGCAGAGGCACGCCAGATCCTTGGGGATGGGGTCACAGGAGGTGACCTGGAGGCTGGTTCATACTCTGGTAGGACTCCGATCTCAGAGGGGAACAGGCTGATCACCTAGCTGGGAATTCTGGGAATTGCACAGTCAGGCAGGCATTACAGAAGAGCAATGACTAATCCCAGTCATAAAGTCGTCAGGAGTCAGTGCAGGAGCCCTGTAGAAAAGAGAGTAGAAGTGATCAAGACAGCTACCTGAGGGGTTTGCCTTCCTTCCTCTCCTCAGAGCCCTTGCAGCGTCAGAGAGAAAGCTGAGGTCCAGAACCTATCTTCATCACCAATCCAATAGCTATACAAATGTGAAACCAGCTAAAGGGTGCAGAGAACTTCAGCTACGTAGGAGGGAGGGGAGCAGCTGTGACCCTTCAGGAGAATATGGGGATTCAATACTTTTAGTAAAGTGTGTAACTTACATTCTTTCCACCACTGAAAAATATCTACACTACCTTTCCACTTCCTCTTTCAATTATGGGCACAGACAGTGGCCACCAATATGTGACACAAGTGGGCATCACCCTGATGTCTAACACCTAAGACATGGCTTCGGACCCAAGTTTCATAGAAAGATGCCACAAGGTTATGGCCCTGTTCTGGGGAACAACCACTGGAACATTTTACACAATCAAAGCCCATGTTTCTCTAGATCTGTGTTCTCCCACAGAAGGGAACAGGCCATGAATGAAGACCACTGTACGTCACCTCACGCCCTTCCCTCTTATACTTGCTCTCTGCCCCAACTGAATGTGAGCAGAAATATTACCTGCTGGCGGAGGCCCACGAGCTCCTACAAAGGAAGTTACAGAGAGGTAAGTCTCATTACACAAACAGCTACCGTCTCACTCATCCCAGAGGGAAATGAGGCACACAACTTAATTGGATTCTGTTCTCCCCACCCTTGTTCCATAAGGCCTTAACCATCCCAAGCTAAAATCCCCCAAAATGAATAGAAACTGTCATTAGAAGGAAGGAAAGTCAAAGATCCGACCCTTTTAATGGAGGCAACTTTTGAAAAGGAACCAGTGAAATAATGATAAACGGCAAGGAAATCTTGGAACAAACCCTACCATTCCCTCTGTGGGAGAGCTACCATTCAACCAGTAAAACCAGATTCTCCCCTTAGGTTGTCCATCTCATCCCACCACCAGCCCAGCCTCCCTCCCCCAGGGTCAGGAAGAAAG
>NW_006203307.1:0-416 GCF_000334495.1 Tupaia belangeri chinensis | reverse complement strand
TGTTAGATGTCTCCACTCTGGGGGGTCACTTCCAGCATCACCATAATCTGGAAGGTCCAGTCCCCATTCCTAATAAGGGGGGTGGACACAATGCCCGCTGTCTCCTCCTGGTTATTCCGAAACCAGCGAACTTTGATCTGGCCTGGATAGAAGTCTGTCACCGAGCAGACCAGCAGGTTGTGGTGGTTTAGTGCCTCTGTCCTGGATGGGGATACGGTCACTGTGGGTTTCTCTGAGGGGAATATGAGACAGGAAAAGACAGAATGAGATGAGATCATAAAGAAGGTCTTCCATGAGGAAGAGTTCCTCCTTATTACCAGAGTAGAAAGATCCCTGGCCTCTAAGCCTTAGATGAGCCTCTGAGTTTCACCACTTATTAGCTCAATGACACATGTCAGTCAACTTAGTTTTCAGAG
>NW_006203306.1:0-801 GCF_000334495.1 Tupaia belangeri chinensis | reverse complement strand
CCTACCCCAATGTCTCCCAGAGTTAAAAGTCTTCTGGAATTCTTACAGGGATTGGATTGAATATACTTTCTTTTGGGAGTATTGCCATCATCACAATATTAATTCTTTCAATCATAAACAAAGAATACCTTTTCATTTATTTGGTTCTTCTCTAACTTTTTTCAGCAATTTTTGGTATTTTTAAATATACAAGTCTATCATCTCTTCTGTGATTGGGACATCCTCCCAAAATTAATGAGCTGGTACTTGATTGTAGAAAACTTGAGCCAATTATGACATTGAAAGGTGAGACTTTGGGGAGGAGATAAGTGATTGACTGATTAGGGTGGGATGCCCATAATTAAGTCCTGGTAGATTTATAAGGAAAGAAATTTAGTCAGGCAGAGGCCACATTGATAGAAATTATGCTTGACTCTGTTGATAGTTCTGCATTCCTCCATTTCCTGATGACTTTGGATTTTCTAGCCACCAGAACCATAAGTCAATAAACCTCTATTTCTATATACATCACCAATCTCAGATATTTCTATTGAATCTTGACAACAAAGTAAGACAATCTTCTGATTAAGTATATTTCTAAATATATTATTCTTTGCAATGCTAATAAATGAAATTTTTTTCTTAATTTTCTTTGCAAATTTATAGAATTGAAATTAAACTGCTTGCATATATTGATTTTGCATTCTTCAAATATATCAAGCTTACTAATTTTAAATTTTCCTGTGAATTCTTAAGGACTTTGTATAGGTAATATTGTTATGTAAGAAAGTAAATAATTTTTAAAGAATTATTTTTATTTAA
>NW_006203305.1:0-332 GCF_000334495.1 Tupaia belangeri chinensis | reverse complement strand
TGTCAGAGAGCATGCACATGCACAAGAGAGAGAGAATCCTCAGTCGGGGCCTGGTCACGCCACACTCCTTTTTCCCGATTCTCCAATTCTCCCACAGGGGCTGGGAGTCAAACCAGAGTCAGCCAAATGAGACCCAGCGTTCTCTGCACAGTGCCTGACTGCCGACATTTAAGAACCTACGTTTTTGATAAACTCCTGGGGAGGCCATAGGGATCTCCAAGGACCACATGTGAGTGTCTACACTACTGAGTAACAACACTGCTTCAACTATGACCAGATACAGGTACTTCTAAAGAGGAGGCACAGCTAAGGCACAGCCATCCTGCTTCCCC
>NW_006203304.1:662-1701 GCF_000334495.1 Tupaia belangeri chinensis | reverse complement strand
TATGAAAATATTTAGATTAATTAAGATCTCTTGTAATTCAATTTTAAAAAGTGGAGGAAAACAGTATAGAAAGTAAATATAGATACCAGAGACAGTGTGGAAAGAGAGTGGGAGATGGCAGAGGGTAAGAGATAGGGAATCAAGGATGGGGGGAGGGAAGCAAAACATACAGGAAACAAGAAATGGAAACAAGAAATGGACAATAACATGTATGTTGATGTGCTTGATTGAGACAATATACAGTGTACTCTGGATGGAAAATCTCATTTTGTATGCTGTAATGATGTACAGTGAATGAACGTAAACAAATAAATTTAAATTAAAAAAATATTAAACAAACAGAAGAAAGGGACATGAGGAAACATTTTCAGAAGATAGAAATGTTTCATATCTGAATTATGGAAGTGGCTACACCACAGCATACAATTGCCAATGTTCATCAAATTATGCACTTAAAGTGGGTGGACTTGACCAGAAGTATGATATACCCCTGAATAGCTGAAATAAAAAGCACTACTTGAAAAAAAAAAAAGAAAAAGAAAACGTTATTCCATTTACTATAGCCACAAGAGGTATAAGATATTTAGGAATAAATCTAACAAACGAAGTTAATAAAGAAGTTAAAGACCTCCACAAGGAAAACTATGAGAAGCTAAAAAAAGAAATTGAAAATGACAAAAAAAAGTGGAAGGACATCCCATGTTCCTGGACTGGAAGAATGAATATAATCAAAATGGCAATTCTACCCAAATTAATCTACATATTTAATGCAATGCCAATCAAAGTACCAGACACATTCTTCACAGATCTAGAAAAGACAACCATAAAATGTGTCTGGAATCATAAAAGACTCATATTGCCAAAACAATTGTGCACAAGAAGTGTGGAGTGGGCAGCATCTCACTCACTGACCCAAAAATATACTACAAAGCTGTGGTCATCAAAACAGCATGGTACTGGCACAGAAACAGACAGGTGGACCAATGGAACAGAATAGAGTCCCCAGAAATAGATTTTCAAACATACAGTCACCTGATTC
>NW_006203304.1:0-443 GCF_000334495.1 Tupaia belangeri chinensis | reverse complement strand
ACTTCTTAATTAGACCCCCAAAGCACAGTCAACAATCCCCAAAATAGACAAGTGGGATTACATCAGACTAAGAAGTTTCTGCATGTCAAAAGACACAGTAATTAGTGTGAATTGACAGCCCTCCGAATGGGAAAATAGTTTTGTAAATTATGCATCAGACAAGTGACTGATAAACAGAATACACAAGGAACTAAAGAAGCTGTTTGGAGAAAAGGTGATCAACTCTATTAAAAGATGGGAGGAGTTGAAAAAAGCACTCTCCAAGGATGACATATGAATAGCCAAAAGGAATATGAAAAAATGCTCAACATCCCTCATCATAAGGGAAATGCAGATCAAAACAATGAGGTACCACCTAAACCCACTCAGAATGTCTAAGATTAATAAAACAAAAAGTGATAATTGTTTGCAAGGGTGTGGTTTTAGGGGAACTCTTTTACAGT
>NW_006203303.1:0-505 GCF_000334495.1 Tupaia belangeri chinensis | reverse complement strand
ATTAAGATCTTTAGTGACTCAACAAAATGTGTGTGTGGGGGGGAAGCATAGAAAGCAAACATAGATACCAGAGACAGTGTGGGAGGAGAGTGGGAGACAGCAGAGGGTAAGAGGTAAGGAATCAAGGATGGGAAAAAAAATAAAACATATAGGAAACAATAAATGGAAAACTATTTGTTGACAATAACATGTATGTTGATGTGCTTGATTGAGCCAATATACAATGTACTCTGGATGGAAAATCTCACTTTGAATGTTGTAATGATGTACAGTGATTGAATGTAAATAAATAAATTTTAAAAAGATAAAGAAATGAGAAATAAGAAAAAAAAGAATGAAAGGGTGACTGATAAAATCAGGGGAAACTTGTGGAAAGAATATAATGAAATGTAAGTTTCAGGACAAAAAGGAATTATGTAAATTTTTCAATGATCAAGGAAAAGTTGTTTATGTAGTTTAAAAATATATGATACTAAATTGGAGGATATAAAAGCAGTGAAGGTAC
>NW_006203302.1:0-2107 GCF_000334495.1 Tupaia belangeri chinensis | reverse complement strand
GTTCTTAGGTTTTTGCCATAGGGTGCATCTACTAAACAGAGAGAGACAGACAGTGGTAAAGTGAGAAGTCACAACCCCTTACCCCAGGGGGATAGCCACACCACAATCCCTTCTCCATTCTCCTTTCCATATTTGGGCAACCATGCACAGGTTCCCTCTGTGATTTTCAAGCTGCTGGGTCCAGGACTCGGACCATGGTCAGCCCTGTGGGAATCCAGCATCTTAATCACCATGCCACCTGCTGGCCCCTCTATTGACATATTTTATACTCACTGCTATGTTGATGAGAAATAGATCCACAGAACATATGAAACATTTCCAGGGTCCATTGGGTCCTGGATGAAAAAGGCTAAAATAGAACTCACACTTGTTGGACTCCAAGTAAGAACCTTTCTCACTCCTTGCTGCTGCCTCCCTTAGTCAGTGTCTTACAATTAAGAGAAAATTATAAAGGAGAAATAGAGCTGGATCCTGAGACTTGAACATATATAAGAAAGGATTTGTTTCTGTTGCAGGAGGAGAGTGGCTCTGGAATTGGGCTCTGAGATTAAAAGCAAGAAGAGGGCTAGCAGTTGACCCCATATGGTCAGCTACTTTGTTTGAGTCCTAGACCTGGCAGATTAAAAGTCACCCTGGATGCATATACATGTGTGCCCAAAAATCTCAAGAGGAGAATGGAGGAGATGGGATTGTGGTGTGGCCAATTCCCAGACAATGATTTCTCACCTTCTTTCTCACTCTATGTGTGTCTTTCTCTCTCCAGCGAACACACATGCTCTACAAACAAACAAAATAAAAGCAAGAAATGAGGGGAGAGTAAGCTGCACAGGTTTCCTTCAGAGCGAGAGGCACAAATTATGTATGACTTTGAATTAATCTTTATTCACTATTTCATTACCCCAGACTGTACCCCAGAAGACATCACTAATAAAAAGTTTTTCCTGGGGTGCAGCAGATGGCCTAGCAGTTACCTCACTGGACTCCCACATGGATGACTGTGGTTTGAGTCCTGGACCTGGTGACTTGAAACTCATGTTTTAGGCACATGTGCATACATACCTGCCCAAAATCCTGGGAGAAGAATGGAAGAGAAGAGATTACAACTTGGCCATCCCTCCTTGAGAGTGATTTCTCATTTTCCCTCTCAGTGTGTCTATCTCCAGAGAATTCTTGTGCCCTAAGGCAAAAACCTTCAAAAAAAATAAATTTCCTTCTTTCCATATCATTTTCCCCGTGGTACTTACAACAAGTACTCTGGTTTCTTCTGATAGTATCATTTAACAGACTTGGCTTTCCTGGTCCTTCCCTCTTAGGACCATGGGTGTCAGGGAATGGATGTCAGACCCTGGTTCTCTGGACTGAATGAACATTTTGGAGAGGTGCAGAGAGAGTGCTTGTAGCCTAGAGCTGGTGAGCTGTAGGTGAGTTCTGCAGATGGAGAAGTTAGTTATGGAGATCCGGAAGTTGAATTCTCAGAGCTCTTCATTAAAACAAAACTAAACAATGCATTGTTTTATCATTGCTCAATTCTCTAGACAATTCAGATCCTGGGTGGCCAAGGAGGCATAAGCAGAAGGAAGTTTTTCTCCATGGATTTACCTTTAGGGACAGAGGCACCCTCCCTCCCTACTAATGATGCCCATCTTCCCTGGAGTGAGCATTCCCTAATGGATATAACCTCTCATGCAAGGAAAATCTTCAAGACCGCCCTTGTGAACCTCCAAGTTGCTGTGAGCAACTGAAATTCCAGAGTCTGACTTCGAGTTATGGGTATGTCCCTCATGGAGAGGGAAATAAACAAGTGGGAGAATAATGGGTGTGTCATATGTTAAGAATGAGGTTGCCTTGGGGCCAGCAGGTGATGTGGTAGTTAAGGCACTGGACTCCAACATGGCTAACCATGGCTTGAATTCCAGATCTGGCAGCTTGAAAATCACACTGGGCACATGTGCTTGTATGCCCCAAATTCCAGAATAAGAATGGAGGAGAAGTGATTGGTGTGTGGCCATCCCCCCAGGGGTTGATTTCTCACTTTTACTCTCTCTATTTGTCCCCTGTGATTGCATGTGCCCTATGGCAAAAGAAGAAGAAGAAGGAGAAGGAGAAG
>NW_006203301.1:0-566 GCF_000334495.1 Tupaia belangeri chinensis | reverse complement strand
CATCCCCCTGAGGGGTAATTTCTGGCTTTCTATCTCTCCGTATCCCTCTGTCTCTCTGGTGAGCACACAAGCCCTATAGCAAAAATCTCTCTCTTAAAAAAAATACTGGGTGCACATGCATGCATATCCCAAATATTGACAGGTTGGAGAAATGGAGGAAAAGGAATTACAGTGTAACCATGCACCATTGGGGGAAGGGGTGCTTCCCCTATCCCTGCAAGCACATAGTCCTCTGGGAATTAAAAACTTTTTTTTTTTTAACAAAATGAGGGGTCATTGAAGCCAGAAGGTGGCATGGTAGTTAAGGTGCTGGGCTCCCACATGGCTGACTGTTATTGGAGTCTTGAATTTGGCAGCTTGCTTTCTTACTTTCTCTCTCTTTGGTAAGCACACATGTCCAGTAGCAAATTTAAAAATAATAATAATGATAAATGAAGTTAAATAAATAATTCTTTTAAAAAATGAGGAATCAGGCTGGCAGGTGGCATGGTGGTTAAGGGTACTGTACTCCCACGTGGTCGACAGCAGTTCAAGACCTGGATCTGGCAGGTTGCTTTCTCACTTTC
>NW_006203300.1:0-1443 GCF_000334495.1 Tupaia belangeri chinensis | reverse complement strand
GATTGTTGCAGAAAAACAGACACTGGGGGATGAACAGCAGAAAAACAGACACTGGGGGATAAAAATGCAGCACCCCAGAGAGAAAAAGGAGAACACTTTACTATGCTAGGTGTACAGGGGGTTATCACTCTGAGTCTTTGGCCCTGGTGTGTGGGAGGGTGAGGCACAGTCTTTTACTTGGAGTGTCCTATCAAGGTAGGGGCTCAGTGTCCACCCTAATACAGAGCTGGCAGAGAAGCAGGGAATTAAACCTCCTCAAGGCCTCCAGTCACTCAACAGCTCAGGAGAGAGGCAGCTAATTTGTGGGGAAATAGAAAGTCCAGGCAGTTATCAGCCTTGGGCTATTTCAAGGTTTCTCACAAGTTCTGGGTTGCTCCACATCATTCCCCCATCTTGAGCCTCCTCAACCATACTCAAGGAGGGTCAATTAACAGGAGGGCGGTAAACATAGCTTCCTGAGGTAGGAACAAACACTTGATATTCGATTACTTTAAGGAAGGAGATTGTAAGGGTATTGTCAGGGTATGTAGCATCTATGATCATCCTCAAACTTCTGCTGTGCGTAGATTGGTCAGTGTCTGGGCCCAAGGTTGACTTGTCCCTCTTTAATCAATCCAACAGTGGCAGTGAGAGCTCATAGACAAGGGAGCCATCTGGATGCCACCAGGTCTAATCTTTTAGGCATATAGGCAATAGGCCTATCCCAAAGCCCAATGGGTTGAGTCAGAACTCCTAGTGCTGTCGAACATTTTCCATACATGAACAGATTGAATTCTTGGGTGACATCTCAGAGCTTCAAAGCCAGGGCTTTCTCAAGGCTTGACTTGAGATTTTTGAAAACCTATCCTTGGATGGTGTCCCCATTCAATGGCAGCCTCTTCTGGGGCTCTGTGTATGGTCTGACCTTCTCAGCCAAGCCCAGGATTCAAACCCTACAGAATCCTGCTGCTCCCAGGAATTCGTGCAGCAGTTTCCTGGTTGTGGACTGAGGCAGCCCATATATTACCTGTTTGAAGTCAAGCCCGAGCGCATGGGGTCTTTTAGTCAGAACCAATCTTAGGAACTGTACCTGAGTATGACAAATTTGGGCCTTCTTCACTAGGGCCTTGTATCTGACTTGGGAAAGAAACTGGAGCAGCCCTAGAGTTCCCCTCCAACAATCTTCTTGGGTTGCTCTGGTAAGCAGGAGGTCATTAACATATTTGAGCAGAGTACACCCAGTTTCCTGACTTAGAAAATTCTCAAAGTTGGTAGCAAGTGCTTCCCTGGGGGTGAATATTTGCCATTCTTCTTCTGGGGGCATTGTTACAGTCAGGATTTTGGCAGGGCTTACAGCCAATGCAGCCAATGAGTCAAACCTGATTTGCTCCCTAAGTTTAGTTAGCAGGTCCCTTCCCAGCAATGGAACTGTTCAGTCAGGCAGGTACAAGAACTCGTGAGTAA
>NW_006203299.1:0-537 GCF_000334495.1 Tupaia belangeri chinensis | reverse complement strand
TCCAGGTATCTACATCTCTGCTTTTGCTGTCCATTAGTGTGGTGTGCATGCATCACATGAGGTTTTCCATTTTTAACCTAATTATATTTTCTCTGACATAATTTCTGTTTTTTCCTCCTCTTTTTGTTCTAGTTTTTCCTTCTTTCTTTTTCTTTTTTTTCCATTTTCTTTCTATTCTATTTCCTACTTGCTTTTCCTTTTACCTTACTTTCCAGTTTTACTGCTCAGACCTTAACCACTGCCTAGAGAGACTAGGTGTATAGAAACTAAACATCAGAACGTTGAGAGTTTTGTAGAATTATTTGCACCTCCCTGTAGTGGTAGCAAAAAGAGTAAAATTAGTTTGCATAAATATGATTTCATAACTCCTCCTGTGATTCCCACACTGAAGAACACCATAGAAGGGAGAAAATAACACTGAATTATTTCACAGTAAGGAAATACAAGCTCACAGTTAAAGAATCCTTCTCCAACAAATTAGCAAAAATAGAATACATTGCCAAATAACTAAAAATTGGAGAAGAGCCTCAAGTATGA
>NW_006203298.1:392-2327 GCF_000334495.1 Tupaia belangeri chinensis | reverse complement strand
CACAGGTCTCTCTCGACCCCTCTTTGCACACATCTCCCTTCCTTCCCATTTCTTTCTACTGTGTTGTGACAGGACCGAATTCCAACCCCATGCCTTCCAACTTTCCAGCCACCAGAATCATGATCCCAATAAACCAATTTTCTTCATAAATCTCTGTCTCAGTCAGGTGTCTCCATTAAGCAGCACCATGGACCTAACAGACCCTGCACATTACCATCAAATACACCGTCTCAGTCTGATGCGCTGTGATCTGGCTGACCTGCTGACCAACCAATATCAAGTCAAAATGAATTTCAAAGAAATATCAAAAAAAAAGCTTTTGTTTTAATGATATTTTATTGTACAAAAGGAAAAATGAACAGAAAAATGTGTTACTTTAGCAGAGTTGTAGAGTCCTTTTCAGTGCCCTTGACGTTCATTTTTTCCCAGCGTGCAGTTATGGTATGCAGGAGGAACAGTGAGTGACAGGGAGATACAGTTACCATTAGTGACTAAACTAAATTCAACTCTCAAACAGTCTTTCAAGATCAGTGATCATCGTGGACAAAATCAGCTTCTTAAATACTTTCTGTAGAGTAGTTTTACTCCCTGATGTTCGACTGGTGCCTCTTTTTCTTTTCATTCTTAGAGGTAGAAGCTGGGAGAACTTCATTTCTGGGAGGAGCTGAAAAACAGCCTGGTTCGAAGGAGCTGTTTGTTTACACAACCTGGTTAGTCTGCACAGGCTGAAAAGAATGAGTAAAAATAATCAATAATGCTAGCGCAATTCAATTCAGTCTCCCCTGGCCCAATCAGAGTCAAGAATAAAGTGAGCTCTAGGGAGCCTGCATTGGGATCTACCAGACACGTACATCTATATTTCTCTTGCACATATTGAGATTATTTGATAGGGAAGAGGCTGAACTCACCTTGTAGTCGGTGATTATTTTTTTGGCAAAATGGACTGTGACACAAGCTATGCAGAACTCCAAGAGGGAGCAGACCATCATAAAAGCTGAAACTCCTTTCGAGGGCGAACAGGGGGGAGGGGGGTGCTTCCCGCTCCTTCATACCCTCTGGCAATTAAAAAACTAATCATTCTTGAGACCAGCAGATGGCATAATGGTTACATTGCTAGACTACCACATGGCTGGCCGCAGTTCAAGTTCTGAACCCAGAGGCTTGAAATTCACTCCAGGCGCATGTGCATACATGCCCAAAATCCCAAGAGGAGAATGGAAAAGAAGGGACTGCAGTGTGGCCATCCCCCTGGGGGAGTGAGTTCTCCCTTCTGTCAATCTGTCTCTCTCTGTCTTTCCAATGAGTACATGCACCCTTTAACAAAAAACTCTTGAAAAGAACAATGGTACTGACTCATTGAGTGCTATTGCTCTTACTCAAGTCATTACATAATCATTTCTCCATTGTCTCAAATGCTTACTTTAGGAAAATGTGACTTTATTTTGAATTTTCTTTAAAATGTGAGAAGATATTCCTTTTGCCAAGCAGCTATTTTCTTTAGAAGTATTAAAAAGTGGGTAGGTTTTTTTTCTTTGAAGTGGCCTCTTTGTTTTTAATTATTATAAAAATGTTGCCTACTCATCAAAAATAAATCAAGCACATAGAAATCGAATAATTATTTAAAATGTCACTGCCTAGGAATAATCAAAATGATCATTGATAACTATTATTCTGGATCTCTGTGTAGAGACAAAAGGCAAATAGAGAAACGGATGTATGGCGAGATAACGAGAGATAGGAAAAGAGTGAGCAAAATGGAGTGAGAGCAAGCAAGAGAGACAGAAACATTCCCTGACGACTGAAAGTACATATAAATATATGTTTTTGTTTTTCTTTTTTTTTTCCCTAGAGGGTGTGTGTGCATGCCAGCGTGAGACAGAGAGAGAAGAACACCCCACTCCACACGGTGGCGTGGCCACTCACAATCCCTTCTCT
>NW_006203298.1:0-232 GCF_000334495.1 Tupaia belangeri chinensis | reverse complement strand
ACTTAATTTTTAAAAAAGAAAAAGAACATAAGGAAAATTAAATCTGCTGGGTCTGTCCATAGTGTGGTAGTTAACATGACTGAATCCCATGTTTGAGTCATGAACTCAATGGCTTAAAAATGCACAAGGTTTGTGTGCATTATGCCTAAAATGAAGGAGAAATAGAAAAAGGATTGCAGCATGGTCATTCTCAATAGGGTATGCCTTCTGCACACACACCCCCTCCCCTTCT
>NW_006203297.1:0-529 GCF_000334495.1 Tupaia belangeri chinensis | reverse complement strand
AGCAAGAAATCACCCCCCCTGGGAGGATGGCTATGCCTCAGTCCCTTCTCGCCATTCTTCTCTTGGGATTTTGGGCATGCACACACACGTGTCCTGCCTGGCATGAGTTTGAAGGGTCCGGGACTCAAACTCTTGTTTGTCCACGTGGGAGTCCAGAGCCTTAACCGTTTTGTCACCTACTGGCCCCACACAGTGTCAGGTTTTATATATTTTAGGATCAGAACTTGTGTCCCCCTCCCTCACTGCTCACTTCCATCAGTGCCTCATGTAAGCTCTGTATGAATTACTTTGTTACTTTGTGGATTGTTGAGCTCCTGCTACATTTCTACAACATAAAAATTGATCTACTTTTAGAAAAGAAAAACAAATGCTTCTTTAGATCTTGGCATCTTTTTAGTTACACGATTGGACTATTTGGGATAAGGAGAGATAAAAATTAATATCATGATATCATGAAAAATTAGATCTGGCATTAACTCACACTGGAGATCAAGAATTGGTTTTTGATTTCACTCAAAATGACTAAAAT
>NW_006203296.1:1639-2287 GCF_000334495.1 Tupaia belangeri chinensis | reverse complement strand
CCCTGCTCCCTCCTTTGTGTTTCTCATTCTCTCCCCTCCCCTACTCCATCTGGCTGGCTCACTCTGTCTCTGTCTCCGTGTCTCTGCTTCTCCAGTCACTCCTGAGTGTGTGACCCCTTCTTCCCACTTACTTCCACCTTGTTCAGCTCTGCGGGGCCTGTCGCAACAGCTTCCTCCTGCCTGTCATCTTCCTGGCTGTGTCTTCCGCCCCACAATCTCCCCACCTGGGGTTCCTGTCCCACATGCCCCATTGCTCGCCTCAGGTGACCTCTGGGACTCATTGCAGCTGCCCAGCCTGAGAGTTCATGAGAACTGAATTGGGCCCAGCTCCTGTGGGTCCCCAGCATCTAGTTAGACCTGACCTAACAGGCCTCGGCCAGGGCTGATGGACATGAACTTTGAGCAATCGCCCCCTCCACTTTATTCGTTATTTACACAATGGCAGCAGCTTCCCCTGTGCACTCTGTATGTGATCTCGTTTTCTTTTCAGAACAAAGCAAAGGACTAGGGGGTGCCCCACCCATCTTGTACAGAAGGAAACCGAGACTAGAAACTAGAGTCAGACTGGATAAGGGGTGAGCTTGGTTTCAAAGCAAGTCTGACCATTCCAAAGACAAGACGCTGCTTCTCTACCCTGCCACTGGCCCG
>NW_006203296.1:0-886 GCF_000334495.1 Tupaia belangeri chinensis | reverse complement strand
TGCGGGAGCGGCAGGTGACTCAGCCTGACATGGCAGTGTCGGTCGCAGCTGGGGAGTCGGCCACTCTGCGCTGTACCCTGACCTCTCTGCTTCCCCTTGGGGCCATCCAGTGGTTCAAGGGGGAGAAGCCAGACCGACAGTTGATCTACAGTTACCGAGGAGGCCACTTCCCCCGGGTAACACCCGTGGCAGACCCCACAAAGAGAAACAACACGGACTTTTCCATCCGCATCAGCAACATCACCCCCGCAGATGCCGGCACATACTACTGTGTGAAGTTCAGGAAAGAGGCTTCAGGGGATGTGGAGTTTAAGTCTGGACCAGGCACTGAGCTGTCTGTGCGTGGTGAGTATGGCAAGGCCTCCTTTATTCCCTCCTGTGTAACAATAGGTCAGTAACAGCACCCCCCTTTCTTTGAGTAGCTTCTAAGAATCAGGGGTGCTGGCCACTCATCTCCATGGTCTGAAGTCGCCCCATCTGCAGCTCAGGGTGGAGGCCTGGAGAGGCCGTGCTGGGTGCTCAGGGCCCAGGGTGGGGAATAGCAGAGGACCCAGGCCCCCAGCCTGCCTGGCTCCACAGCCCTGGCCTTTCCCATCTGGCCCAGCCCTTTGGTTGCACAGATGGGAGCTGACGGTTTGAATGACTTGCCCAGTCACAGGCCAGACGTCTCTGCTGCCCCCAGAGAGCAGGTCCCCCTCAGGGTGCTGTGTCTCCTCTCTATGAACAAGCTCTGAAAGCTGACTGGGTGCCAGCTCCTCTGTGGCTGCTGGGAACAGGAGGGGATGGCCAGGCCCAGCTCTGCTCCCCCATGCTGACCTACCCTTCCGTGCCAGGAGGAGGACTCGCCCAGGCTGGGAGGACAGAGGGTGTTTTTAATTCATCCTCA
>NW_006203295.1:0-1026 GCF_000334495.1 Tupaia belangeri chinensis | reverse complement strand
CTATAGCAAAAACCTCTCCAAAAAAGTAAAGGAACAGCACAAGCAAAGCCAGAGGCCAGAAAGAGCTTGGCTAGTTACAGAAGCTGAAAGAAGTTCTATGAGGCTGGAAGTACCAGGAGAGGCAAGTGGATGGTGAAGTGTTGAAGCTAGAAGGACCAAAAAGCAAGTTCTCAAACCCAGTTTGGACCTCATCCAATGGGCAGTGGTCACGTTCAGGATGACGATACCTTCCTAAAGGAGTACCCTGGCAAGACAGGCCTTTAGTTTTCCATTTCTTTCATATTTTCCTACATGCTATTGAATACAGTTCTCTGTATAAAACATAGGTGCCAAATGTAGCTGGATTTTCCAAAGAAGATTAGAAGATTAATTTTTTTCTCCCCCCCTCCCCCCGACTAGTTACAAAGAGGTCATAAAGTTGCATCCATCCCTATGGGAGAAATTATGAAAGTCAAGAAAGGCACAAGAAGACACCAGGCAACTTCTCTCATGATGGCACATTGACCAAGAGGTGTATTTTCAGTTCTTTCTGTTTGAGTTCAGTAAGGAAAGGTGCAGGAGTCAAGGTAGCATTGAAGACACTGGCTTCAAGAGGGTGAAGGAATGGTTTAATGTGGCAGTCTTTAATCAGCCTTTCAAGGAGTATGTATAGGGATAGGAAGAGTAGAAAGAGCTGGGTGGGGTCCCCGCAGTGGGGGACATGTTAAAAACATCCAACACTTACAGAACTGGTTATGCACCAGGCACTGTCCTTATGTCCCTGCACATATAGTAACTAAATTAATCCTAACAAAGACCCAGAGATAAAGGGACTTAAATCTTTATCTATTCTCCAGATAAAGAAAATAATGCCCAGAGAGGTTAAGTAACGTGTCCAGGGTGCTAAGCTGATAAGGACCAGTGCTGGGATCCAAACTCTGGTTGTAAAGCCAACTATGCCCTCACTCTCCCCAGCCCTGCTGGTAACTTGGGCAACAGCTCCATGGAAATCAAAGATCTCACCTCGGGAACCAGCAGTTAGCGTAA
>NW_006203294.1:0-1121 GCF_000334495.1 Tupaia belangeri chinensis | reverse complement strand
CTACTTCTTCTCACATGCTAATATCCTTGCCTCCTGCTGGGCTCCCAGGTCCAACAGCCAAGGTCTAAGGTGGGGTTTCCCAGCCTTGCCTCTTGGACATGTGGGACTTAGTCTCAGGGACTGTCTTATGATTCCTACCATATTTAACAGTGTCCCTGTTCTCCACCCACTAGGTTTCTATTAGCACCCTCCCTTTCTAGTAGCAACAACCAAGAATGTCTTTGGACACTGTCCCATGTCTCCTGGGGGACAAAATCAGCCCTGGTTGAGAACTGCTGGTTCAGGGCATGGTCTACAATAGCCCTAGCCAGTTGCAACACCTACCAAGGATAATGATCTCCTTGTAGGCTTCTCAAATAACAGTAGAAAATGAAAATAAGAATTGGAACTTTTTTAAAGGAAGTTTCCAAATTTCTATATCTAAAAATGTTAGTAAAATCCAATGACTTGGTATTGTTTTTTAGACTTAATAGAATGTGCTATCACCACTGCAAATATTTCATGCAAGATTCTCCTTTTAGGCACAGTTAGGGAGGACTAAAGCCAGACTGTGAGGCCAGAGCATGACAGGCGGTCAGGGAATGGAACCCAGGACCCAGGCGCTGCTACAGCCCTGGCCACTGCAGGAAATCAGGTTGAAAAGATCTCGGAGTGTTACTGGGCTGCGGGCTACTCCCCTATGTGACAGCCCCAGGATCCACTGGCAGGCGGGGGCCTCGTGACTGGGTGGTGGTCAGGTTAGGGCCCAGCACTGGCCCCACTTCTAGCTCTGAGCTTGCCCCCAGTGACGGGGGCGGTGGCGTCGCAGGTCCCACAGGCTCACTTCTCAAAGCCAGGACCAGCAGTCCCAGGTCAAGGACGCCGCTGCCACCCGTCGGCCAGTCCCGCTCACCATTGGCAAGGCCCACCTTTGGCCAAACCATAAACGCAGGACCTGTGGGCTGCTGGGAGAGGTGACTGCCGCCAGGGACTAAAGCAGATGCAAGCAGCTCTGGGAGCAGGCGGGGATGTGCAGGACGCAGGCGCTGTGGAGCCTGTGGGCCCTACAGATCGGCATCGCCAAGAGCTAATATGCGCCGCCCAGACCCCGCCTCCTGCAATTGGACCTGGGGTCCGCCCGC
>NW_006203293.1:0-1451 GCF_000334495.1 Tupaia belangeri chinensis | reverse complement strand
TTTCACATTTTTAATAAATGCCATCTCAGGGACCAGTAGGTAGGACAGTGGTTAAAGCATGAGCTCCCACATGGCTGACCAAGTCCTGACCTGGTGGCTTGAAACTGGCGTGCCCAAAATCACGAGAGGAGAATGGAGGAGAGGGGACTGTGACACGGCTATCCCCCTTAGAGGATGATTTTTGCTTGTCTCTCTCTCTCTGGTGAGCATATGCGCCCTCTAGCCTAAATCTCTCAAAACCGAAACCAAAAAGCGCCGTTTCAGCAGTCCTCAGGTGTCCTACTGGCCGGGCATGGCTTGAACAAATGTTTGAGGAAGAGCTTTCATAGTACTCATGACCTTGAAACACTCATACTTTTGACTCAGTAATACCAATGAAAACATTTATCCCAAAAGTCAGCAGATGGCATGGTGATTAAGGTGCTGAACTCCCACATGGTCTACCATGATTCTAGTCCTGGATATGGTGGCTTCCTTTCTCACTTTCCCACACTCTCTCTCTCTCTAGTCAAATTAAAAATAATAATAAATATAATTTAATAAAATAATTCTTTGAAAAATTTATCCCAAGATAATAATAAATGTTGGGGACACATATTTTTTAAAATTATGTTTACAACAATAATATATTTTCCCTAATACTTTATTATAAAAAATTTAAATATATGAAAGAACAGGAAAAAACTTTACAGTGAATACACTCATATCCAACATTTTGATTCTGCCAACAGCATTTTATTTTGTAAGTTAGCATCTACCTATCCATCTATTTCTCCCTCTGTTCAATTTACAAATTTAGGGGCCAGCAGATGACATAGCAGTTACATTGCTAGACTCCCACATGGCTGACTGCAGTTCAAGTCCCAAACCCAGAGGCTTAAAACACATCAGGTGAATGTGCATGTGTGCCCAAAATCCCAAGAGGCAAGTGGAGGAGAAAGGACTGTGGCCATCCCTTCTGGAGGGTGATTTCTTGCTTTCTATCTCTCTTTCTCTCTGTCTCTTGGCTAGCACATGCACCCTAATGCAAAAATCTCTCTCTTAAAAAAAATTACAAATCAATGTTTACAAAAAGCATTTTTACAGTGTTGAGTCTTATAATCCAAGAATAGAAAGAAATATATCAAAGCATTGAGAGATTTTTTTCTTTCTTCTGATAATGGAATTTCTTGAGTTTATGCATTCTACCAGAGGTGACAGAAATATTTTCTTAAATATACTCCTGGAAATAGAACTGAAATTACCCAGTAACAGGCCAGGTAATTATTTCTGTTACAACATGAGGAAAACCCCCGCTTCCAGACCCCCTTTCTAACCTGCCCTGACTCTCGAAAGTTGCCCTATTTTATTAGTCATTCTTTCAAGTGAATATATTAATGATGAGTTAAATACATGAAAATGACTACTTTTTTAATAATTAATTTTATTTATTTTAATTTGACTAGAAACAG
>NW_006203292.1:0-272 GCF_000334495.1 Tupaia belangeri chinensis | reverse complement strand
GGCTTAAACCAGCTACTCTGATGTTTCCTGATACAGGAATTAAATATAATGCTTTTAAGAAATTTCCTTTAAATTTTTTTTCACTGGATTTTCTATAGAAACTTAGTTGACATCTTTCTTATCCTCAGTTTCTAAAGATCTTGTTTCTGTTGTATGTTTAGCATTTGTTTTTAGATTTTTTGATAACCTTAAGTCAATTGAAAGTTTAGTCTTAAGAGTTTTCCATTTGTGTAGTTTGTCCTAGCAGTTTTTTGTTTTGTTTTGTTTTGTTT
>NW_006203291.1:0-837 GCF_000334495.1 Tupaia belangeri chinensis | reverse complement strand
GGATTGTCAGAAAACTGAGAAGTAATTTGCTTTGCTAAGTCAGTTACATGTAGTAATCTATGTAGTAACCACATATAATGATAAAGGTGTAAGTAACTACAAACTAAATAAAATTTTTAAAGACATATAATTAAACACAGTATTGCAATAGAAGGGTCAAAATAGTAAAGAAAGCTTACGGACAAGGAAGGGAAGTAGTAATACAATCTAGCTAAAACCAATTACATTAATATGAACCTTCAATGTAAAGGTACAATAATCAAAACTAAAATATTATGAACGTTGATAATAAAAAAGTTATATTATGAATAGTTTACAGAATTCACATTTAATAATTAAACATTTAGGGCCAGCCTGTGGCCTGGTAGTTAAGATAACTGGATTCCATATGGTTGACTATTCTTTTTGAGTCTCAGACTGGGCAACGTGAGCAATATGCCAGCCACATGTAAGTTCATGCCCAGAGATCCCAAAAGGAGAGAGGAATGGAGAAGGGATGAAGGTGTGAGCATTCCTCATTAGGGGAGGCACTCTCTTTTCTCTCTCTCTTTCATTCTCTCACTCTTTGTGACTCTGGTCCCAATACCAAAAAGCCCCCCCCCCCAAAAAAAAAAAAAAAAAAAAAAAGAATTACACAGGCTGGCCAACAGAGGTGGCACAGTGGAGGCACAATTCTCCCCAATGCTGATACCATATGGAAAGGTCCCTAGATCATATCTGTGGGCTTAATGCCAGTGCAAACGAGCTTGTGAGTTTTGCTGGTTGGGACTATGTGTTAAATCATGGCATAAAGGCCCTATTGCAGGTCTCTCTCTCTCTCTCTCAAAATAAATAAGT
>NW_006203290.1:2084-2821 GCF_000334495.1 Tupaia belangeri chinensis | reverse complement strand
TGTGCGTGGCCGCCAGGCCTGCACATGGCCGAAGGGCCTGTGCGTGACCGCCGGGCCTGCGCCTGCGTGTAGCCACCGGCCTGCGCATGGCCACTGGGCTAGCACGTGGCCCCCGGGCCTGAGTGTGGCCACCGGGCCAGCACGTGGCCCCCGGGCCTTAGTGTGGCCGCCGGGCCTGAGTGTGGCTGCTGTGCCAGTGCGTGGCCCCCAGGCCTGAGTGTGGCCGCTGGGCCAGCGCGTGGCCCCCGGGCCTGCACGTGGCAACTGAGCCTGCGCCTGTGTGTGGCCGCCGGGCCTACTTGTGGCCGCTGGGCCTGCATGTGGCCCCTGGGCCTGCGTGTGGCCCCCGGGTCTGTGCGTGGCTGCCAGGGCTGCACGTGGCCACCGGGCCTGAGCCTGTGCGTGGCCACCGGGCCTGCGCGTGGCCTCTGGGCCTGCGTGTGGCCGCCAGACATGCGCTTGCACATGACTGCTGGCTGCAGGTGGCAAACTGAAGCCAAAAACAAGAATTAAGAACTTGCGACTATAAGTAACAGAAAGAAACTTTAGCTGTCTTAAGCCAATTGAGAAATATATTGTATAGGAGGATTTTCTCTACCTATGGACAGTGAGAAGATGATGGTTACCAGCCCTGCATTACCTCAGGGAAAAACAAGAACTACTCTACCATTCTTAAGGAAGCCAGATACCCGAGGATAACTCACGCTGCAGATCCCCACAACACCATTCCCGCTAAT
>NW_006203290.1:0-1149 GCF_000334495.1 Tupaia belangeri chinensis | reverse complement strand
TATGTTGATGTGCTTGATTGAGCCAATGCACAGTGTATTTTGGATGGAAAATTCATTTATGTGTTGTGATGGTGTATAGTGAATTAATGTAGAAAATGAATTAAAAAAAAAAAAAGGAGGGAAAATCCAAAAAAAAAAAAAAGGATTGCCAATGTGGGATCTGACATCAACGAGCAGGCCATGGAGCCAGGTCAAATACTTTGAAATCAAAGTCTCTTGTGGCAGAACTCTCCAAGTAGAAATAACAATCACCCATATACTTTGGGTGAAAAAAAAAAAAAACTTAAAAATTTTTGCTTAATCTTGTTATTTTGAGAAGAAAACATAGGTTGTGTGTTTTGTTTTTGAGAGAGGTTTTTGTTATAGGGCATGGTGTTTGCCAGAAAAACAGAGAGACATAGAAACAAAGAGCAAGAAATAATCACTCCTGGGGGGGGGATGGCCACACTACAATTCCTTCTCCTCCATTCTCCTCTTGGGATCTTGGGCACAGACGCACACTTGCTCAGCATCAGTTCCAATCACCAGGTCTGGGACCCAAACCATGGTTGACTATGTGAGAGTCCAGCAACGTAACCGTTACACCATCTGCTGGTCCTCAGATTGTGTTTTTTGTTGTTGTTGTTTTGTTTTGTTTTGTTTTTATACCTCACCAGGGCATAATGGTTACATCACTGGACTTCCATGTAGTGGACCACAATTTGAATCCTGGACTCAGACCTTTAAACCTCATGATGTGCACGTGCATGTGCATGCTGAAAATACCAAGAGGAGAAGGAAAAAGAAGGGATTCTGGTGTCTCTCCATTGCTCTTTGTCTCACTGGTGAAAGCACATACTCAATAGCTATAGAAATAAAATAACTCAACAGGTGTTATGGTAGTTATGATGGCTGAGTTTTCACATGACCTACTGTGATTCAAGTTCTGGACCCAGTGGTTTGAAAATCATGTTGGGCATATGTATATGCATGCCCAAAATCCCAAGAAAATAATGAAGGAGAAAGGATTGTAGCACCACCTCTACCCAGGGGTGATTTATCACATTTTTTCTCTCTCTGGTGTGTACACACACACTGTAACAAAAGCTAAAATAATAATAATAATAATTTAAAAAAATAACCTCCAGGAGTCAGCAGGTGGTGTCATGG
>NW_006203289.1:0-985 GCF_000334495.1 Tupaia belangeri chinensis | reverse complement strand
AATGACCATTTTCTATGAGGCAAAAAAATAATAATGATAAAAAATGTGAAGTGATAAAACATGACACACTGCAAGGTTAACTTACATGAGAAGGTTTAGTGTTTACATCTCAAGGCCTCCGTAAGTGTGCTGGGCATACTTGTACCCACAATGTGGGGCTGGACAAGGTTGGGGTACACAATCTGTTGAGACACTTTGGGGAGTGCCTGTTTTTCTATGGATGTCTCTAGTCCCCTTTTTGTCTTTTTAACTTGTGTAAAGAATAAACTTTGAAGAAGTCTTGTGGGATTTATTTTTGAGGGGGGATTGCTATAATGTACATGTGCTCATCAAAGAGACAGAAGCAGAGAGAGGGAAAGTGAGAAATCACCCCCGGGGGGTTAGCCATACCACAATATCATCTCCATTCTCCTCTAAGGATTTTGGGCACACACACACTCTCTCAAACACACACATACATGTGCTCACTGTGATTTATAAGCTGCCGGGTCTAAAACTCAAACCATAATGGTCATGCACGATTCTGGTGCCTTAACCACCACAACACCTACTAGCCACTTTGAAACAATTTTTTAAAATAAACAATGCTGATATAGCAGGAGGCATGGTGAGGGTGCTGGATCCCACATGGTCAACTGTATGGTTCAAGTCCCTGACTGGATGGCTTCGAAAATGTATTGCACATATGGGTAAAGTCTCTTCACAATCTAAGTGATGTATAGAGATTTAATGTATGAATAATAATAAAAATATATAAAAAATGCATTGTACATGTGTGCATGCATACCATAAATAGTACAAACAGAAAGAAGGAGAAGGGAGTGTGGCTTGCCCAAATCCTTTAATGGGTGCTTTCTCAATCTCTCCCTCTCTCTCACTCTCTCTAGCTCTCTCCTATGGCAAACGCAAGTGCCCTATAACAAAACATAAAAACAAACAAACAAGCAAAAACACCTTGCTAACTGCATTCTGAGTCAATAGTTTG
>NW_006203288.1:0-1084 GCF_000334495.1 Tupaia belangeri chinensis | reverse complement strand
TTCCTTAGAATAAACTCAGGTGTGGTCCAAAGGGCCTTCTGTAAATAACAAGGATATTTCTGCCACTCAGAGAAATTCCAAGGCTTTAGAAGCTTCCTCTGACGATTCTATTTTTTTTTTAAGAATTATTTTATTTAACCTTTTTTATCTGTTTTCATTTGACCAGAGAGGGACAGAGTGAGAGAGAGACGGAAAGTGAGAAAGCAAGCCACCAGGTCTGAGACTCAAACTGCGGTCAACCGAGTCCACCGTGTGGCAATCCAGTGTCCTTAACCACCACGCCACCTGCTGGCCCCACAAATCTTTAATTCTTTATTATCCATATGTGAATATATGTATGTGTATATATACATATTCATAAAATTCATATATATTACTCTATATTGTGTGTGTGTGTATACATATATCTATACATACAATGCACTTGTACTATGTCAGATGGTGTGATAAATGTTATGGAAAAATACTCAAACTGGGTGAGGCTCTGGATACATAGGGAGGGGCACTGAGCACAGAGCCTGGCACATTCAAGAACTCACAGTTAGTTATTTCTGTTAACGTTGCTATGTTCCTCAAGCCAGCTGAAAAGTTCTCTCTGGGGACTAGCAGTTAGGGTAATGGCTATGTCACTGGACTCCCATTTAGTCGACCAGAGTTCGAGTCCCAGACCCGGCAGCTTAAACTCACACTGGGCGCATGTGCAAGCGTGCCCAAGATCCCGAGAGGAGAATGGAGGAGAAGGGATTGTGGCGTGACCATCCCCCCAGGGGGTGATTTCTCGCTTTCTGTCTCTCTGTCTCTCTCTGTCTTTCTGGCAAGCACATGCACCTTATAGTAAAAACCTCTCAAAAAAAAAAGAAAAAAAAAAAACTCTTTCTGTTACCCAGTACATCTTCTGTCACCCCCTACATCCCATCCACCACTGCTTACTTTCTGTGGTAAATTGAGAATATCATTTCTCAAATTCTTTAGCTAAAAAAGCTAAACACAGGACCAGCAGGTGGCGTGGTGGTAAAAGATGTTGGACTCTCACATGGCCCACCCTGGTTTGGATTCCAGACCTGGAGGCTTTCTTTCTCACTTT
>NW_006203287.1:0-766 GCF_000334495.1 Tupaia belangeri chinensis | reverse complement strand
CCCTGCATGATTTTTAAGCCACCAGGTCTGGAGTCAAACTGTGGTCAGTTATGTGTTAATACAGTGACATAACTGTTACACCATCTGCTGGCCGATAGACTTTTCAATTTCTTAATGGCTCAGAAGGTCAGATAAAAGGAAACTACCATCCCCAAGGGGAAAAAACAAATGCTTTGCTTTCATTGACTAGCAATATTCTAAAGCATAGGTTTCCATCTTCGAGTTGGCTCTTCAATTGTGTTCTTAAAAGATATTTTTAGTGTTCCATCAAAATGGCGATCTTAGTAATTTACTCTAAGGCATCATACTTGGGTCTCATGATCATGTCTGTTGTCATATTCCTCACTGAAAAGCAGATCCCTTGAGGCCAGATGCTTCTGTTTTACTACTTGGGCAGAAGTGACAATTTGAAGAAACTTTAATCTAGCTTACAAAATTGTGATTTTTTTTCTCCAGGTGTTACGTATATCTGTTTTGAATAGATATTAAGGGCAATGCTAAATGGCTGTCTTGGACATATTGGAAATACTGAAAGACACACTTTGGCCATGTGTTCATCTATCATCTGACTTCTGAGTATCTCCCCACTAACGATAGTTCGTGATAGCACTGTTAACTTGAACAAAATATCAAATGTCTCTTGCAAAAACTGTGTAGATCTCTCTCCCTAGTGAACAATTACTCAAGTGACTGACAATAAATCCTTTTGGAGGACTGCAGAAATTTTAATTGTGTATGTTTTTTGTTTTTTGTTTCATGGTAGAAT
>NW_006203286.1:0-1173 GCF_000334495.1 Tupaia belangeri chinensis | reverse complement strand
TTGTAAATGGCATCTAAAATGCAGAAGAAAGTTACAGGGACATATAATCACGTTTGCTAGAATAATAATTCTGAAACTTAGGCATTTGTTCTTGAAGATGTTTTTATGCAACTCTTTAGGGTGTTTCTATGTAAACAGAACACTGAATCATATTGATTCTGTCTTGCAAAATTTTCCTCCTTTTAGCACATGTGTATGCACACAGATGAACACACACACAGGGAGAGAGTGTGAGAGAGAAGCACCCTTGTTAGGGTCTCATCACATCGCGATGTCCTTACCCTAGCTCTTCTGCTCGTCAGGATTTTGGGCACACTTGCATTCCTGGTATGTTTTCATGTCAACTGGGGATCTGACCCTGTGGTTAGCCATGTGGCTTTTAGCACTGCAGTTCAATATGTTCTTGAGGCTGGCCAAAATTTGTTTTTAATTTTAGGGCTCTTATATAACTCTATACCAGTATTTTTAATAACTGTACAGTATTATGTCAAAGTATTATTAGATTTAAAAATCCAATTTATGATTTTGTTCTTTGAAGTTATCTTACTTGCATATGTTGACCAATATTTCCTTGATTGACTAGGGATGTAGTAAGATGTGGTGTTTCTTTTTGGTTACTATATTTTCTCCATGAATTTAACTCTTGTTCAGGATTGAAACCCTCAGAGGTCTTTGTTATTGTCTGGATTCAAAGATTTCAAATTCTAAGTATTATTACTTCTCCCACCAATCATGCAGAAGAATTTCTATTATATGGGTTCCTTGGAATTAATCTTTGCTCTTCTTTTTAAATTATTTTCATCTTTGCCAATCTGTTAGGAAAAAATAATAAAAATAAAACAAAGCTCTTTTGAGCAACTGTATTTTCTTAATGATTCATGAGCTTTAATATTGCAAAATGAGTTTGTCATTTGTATGTCTACAGTTGTGGGTTACTTCTTTGTATATTTTTTCTTTCTTTTTCTATTTAATTAGAATTCCCCGATAGAACACTAACTTTTGCATAAATCATCTATATTTCTATTTGATAAAAGTATTACTCATTTTTTTCATTGAACTGCAACAATTAGTATTAATTCATATTAAAGTAAGAAATTCGAAATTTAAAAAATAAGAGAAAGAGGGGAGCAACAAAATCATGATTTTCCCATCACTCAGAGAAAGTGGTGATTT
>NW_006203285.1:0-2106 GCF_000334495.1 Tupaia belangeri chinensis | reverse complement strand
TCATGATCATTATTTTACTAAATGTTTCTGGGATGTTTCTGGTTTCTTGTTCTAGTATTTAGCCTTTGACTCTTTGATTTCTTATCTTTACTACATTCTTTTCTTCCAATATTTAGAAAGACCAATTTTTATTATTCTATGTCAGTTTTGTGTGGGGACACCTAAGGTAAGGTTTAACTAGTGGAACCATTGCTCTTGGTAAAAATACCCACTTCAGTTTATGCAAGGTAATGATCATGTTGACCCCAATGAGTGAATATATAATTTTGTTCTTCAGGTGTGTTTATCACAAACATTTGAAAGACAGTAGAACACAGTATTTACAGGCAAATTATGAAAAGGAATTAGTGAAGAGAAAAGAAAGCAATGGAAAAGATAGAGAACCTGAAGAAAATGGTACTTAATATGGAAAAGAGCCATATAAAGAAAATGAAGAGGGAGTGGACTCTAAGGTAAGGGAGAATGAAGGGAGGGTATGCAAGAGAGGAGGTAGCAAACATCCCAGGAAATAAAGTCCTCACGAATTTTGAAAACAGGTTTGTAAGAGGATAATAAACAAATTTTTCCTGAGCGTTTTCTGAAAAATAAAATAGAAATAACAAGGTAAACAAAAAAAAATACACAGAAGTAAAAAGTGACTTTCTTGAAAAATCAGAGTGTAAGCCCTAATTAATACAATGCTAGTATTGAGGAACACATGGGTAGAGATCATTTTTATTCAAAATAACAATTTATTCCAAAGGAATGTGAGGGGTTTAGAGTTTAGGATATTAATATATCTTGAAAAATGGTGAGAACATTATTTGATTAATTTGTGACATTACTTTGATTAATTTGTGAAAATATTTTTGGTCATTTTTTAATATTCAACCAATTGTCATGTGATTTGTTTCTTTAATGTGTTATTAGAGTTTCACTCGTTATTATGCCAGTTTTATTACTGTGCTCTCAACGTTGTAAAATGTCAAAAGACAACTTGAGTTAGACAACGAAGAAGCATTGCCTTGAAAAATTATTTAGAGTAAAATTCTCCCAGGCAGACATTCCCATAAATCCCAATAAATCAATAAGTTGCTTTGTTTGTGTGAGCTCCCATGCCACATTTCTATAAAAAAGAAGCCATTGTTTCCAGGTGAAAAAGGGAAAAGTAATGAAAATAGCAGAGGTAGTGAACAGATGTGAAGAAACTTCATATAGGAGAAAAACAGGCTCCAAATTTAGGAAGAGAGAGTAGACCTTAAAAGGAAAAGTAAATGAAAAGATGACATCCCTGCGAGTGGGCACAAAACATAAAAAGAAAAAGATTCCCTGATGTAGGAATAAGGGGTCTCAGAGAATATTTACCAAATTTTCCCTCAAGTTGGCCTGTAAGAGAAAAAAAAAATCAGTGTAAATGCCAGCTTAAAACTCATGAAGAAAATAAGGCTTGTTGAAAAAAAAGAAGTAAATTTAAGGCTGATAGGATGACATAGACATATGCGGTTGCACACACACACACACACACACTCACACGCAGAATCACTAAGTGGTGAAAATCTGACTTACATTTTAAGTAATTGTCTACTTCAAGAAAGGTATGGAACAAGTGGAATGAATTGAGTTTACATAATTGAGAAACAGTTTGAGGAACATTATTTGTCGCGTATAACTCATAAAAACATTCTTTGTTTCTTTCTATATGGGTCAGCATTGTACTACGTAATGTGTTATTGCTCAGGGGTTCCTTCACTATTCCTCAATATATCAGGGCAATTTTCATTATGCAGTATCATTGAATGAAGCAGCTACCAACACTGAGTGACAGGACAGAGAACCCTGCTAACAATGGAAATACAGGGTTATGTCCTTGAAAGCTGATGTTTATGATTACAGTAATGAATCTTATCACATGGGTTTCTGTGACAACTTCTGGGGCAGAGAATCATCTTGTTGTTTTGAAAGGAAGAAGAAGAATACACAAAGACAGAAATGCAAAGAATGTAAAACTAGACAACCAGTGCAAGGAGAAGTAAATATGAGAGATGCCCTGCTGTGAAAATGGGGGAGGGAGAGCATTCTTTCAGAAAAACGGAGAATCAGGTTATGGCATGCACAAGAGGAGGCAGG
>NW_006203284.1:644-1463 GCF_000334495.1 Tupaia belangeri chinensis | reverse complement strand
TAAATATCCATACTGACGAAGCTAACAGAGAAGCAATCGAAGAGAGACGACAACAAAGAAGAGGCCGAAGGAGACCCCCAGTTCCAGGAGGTGAGGAAGTTCTTGCACGATCTGAAAGACGAGACACCCATTTCCAATTAAGATCTTTAGTGAACTAATAAAATATGGAAAAAAAAAAAGCATAGAAAACAACTGTACATACCAAAGACAGTGTGGGAGAAGGGGGGAAAGGAATCAAGGCGGGGGAGCAAAATATATAAGAAACAGATATAGAAAATTATTTGTTGATGATAACATGTATGGTAATATCTTTGACTGAGCCAATATGCAATGCATACTGGATGGGAAAATCTCATTTTTCTTTCTTTTTTTTTTTTCTTTTCCTGTTTCCAACATTCTTTGTCTTTGAGTTTAGACATTTAATTATAATAAGCCTTGGTGAAGACCTCTTTGGGTTGAAACTGTTTGGAGAGCTTTTTTTCTCATTTTTGTATACTGTATTAATGTACACAGTGAATGACTATAAATAAATAAATAGACAAACTTTTAAAAAACTAGTGAACTAGTATAGCGTGTACAGCTGTATGGAATGTTCAGTGCTGAAAAACATGACTCATGTCTACACCCTTGATTTGGTTTCTACAGACGGCATGCATGCTTTGGAAAACCAGCGTGCACACCCACAAAAACGTACAATGACTATTCGTAAACCAGGAATCATATTTTTTTAAATAATTTTTTTTAATTTTTAAATTAAAAAAAAGCTACAGAAGGACCAGCAGTTGGCATAATGGCTATGTCACCGGACTTCCAAGTAGT
>NW_006203284.1:0-223 GCF_000334495.1 Tupaia belangeri chinensis | reverse complement strand
TCTCTGTCTCTCTCTGTCTTTCTGGTGAGCGCACACGCCCTATAGCAAAAACCTCTCCAAAAAAAAATTTACGGGAGTTAATAATAAAAAATAAGAATGTCACTGACAATTTTATTATTGTTGAAGCATTCTGAATGAATTAAAGAACTAAATACATGAAAATGTACACACTGAAAGTCATTCATGGACGACAGACTTACACAATGATTTTCTGATCATCCAG
>NW_006203283.1:557-974 GCF_000334495.1 Tupaia belangeri chinensis | reverse complement strand
TATTATATGTCAGGTAATATATTATAGAAATGATAATAAGATGGGTGAAGTCGCAAACTTATAAGCCATGTTAACTACAGGGAATGAGAAACTTTGTTCATACCTGTAGTAAAGGGGCAATGTGAGGACTTTTTAGGCAGACCCATGCAGTGGGGAACCATGGGGTTGTCAAAGTTCAATCCCTATGATGTCTAAGTGGACCGGATAGGTTATAACCTTTAGAACGTTTCCCAACCATAAAATACACTATTTTCTTACCTAGGCCATATATTTCATTTTTTTTTTCAGGACAGTCTCAGTTTATACCTGTAGTCATAGCATAACTATTTATAGTACCTTTTGCTCTTTCAAAGTTGTCCCAGATTGGGACCAGCAGTTAGCATAATGGCTATGTCGCTGGACTCCCACGTAGTTGAC
>NW_006203283.1:0-454 GCF_000334495.1 Tupaia belangeri chinensis | reverse complement strand
TGGAGGAGAAGGGATTGCAGTGTGGCTATCTCCCCTGGGGGGTGATTTCTCGCTTTCTGTCTCTCTGTCTGTTTCTGTCTGGTGAGCACATGCGCCCTATAGCAAAAACCTCTCCAAAAAAAGAAAAAAAAAAAAGTTGTCCCAGATTAAATTAAAATTATGTGAGTGCTGGGCCTAGTATCTATAAATACTGAATTTTAATTTATCTTCCATTCTTGTGGCACTCTCACAAAGTGAATATAAGGAGTTGTTTTTGTTGTTACTGTTTTGAATTTTCTGATTAAATAAAATATAGTAGTATAAATATGCTGAGTGGGATGGAAAATCTTCCTATGTTCTAGTTAACCCTTTCTTTGAAGTTAGACTGTCCTTTCAAAAAAGGAAACATTTTTTGTTCGATTGTGCCAAAGATGTTGTGTGCTTATACATTTGTATGTGTGCATGCATGCACGTG
>NW_006203282.1:0-639 GCF_000334495.1 Tupaia belangeri chinensis | reverse complement strand
AGTGCCCTTAACCACTATGCCACCTGCCGGCACCCTCTGGCATATTTTTCAAGCCACTAGGTACAGGATTCAAACCACGAAGTTGGCCATGAGGGATCCAGTTGTCTTACCAACTTGGGCTATGGGCTGGCCCAAAACTTTATTTTTTAATAGAGAGGACACTTGGACAATAGTAACCAAATGACCTAACAAAAACAGCAGGAGGTACTCAGAATCTGTACTCTTCTTTCCCTCTTTTATTTTTTTAAAGAATTATGTATTTAATTTAATTTGCTATTATTATTTTTTTATGTTAAAAATTTATTATTGTTTTTTTTAGAAAGAAAGATTTTTGCTATAGCACTCATGCGCTTAACGGACAGACAGATAAAGACAGAAAAACAGAAAGTGAGAAATCCCCCCTCAGAGGGGTATGGCCACACTGCAATCCCTTATCTTCCATTCTCCTCTTGGGATTTTGGGCATGCACGCATATACACCTGGTGTGAGTTTTAAGCAGCCAGGTCTAGGACTTGAACCACAGTCGACTACGGGGGAGTCCAGTAACAAAACCATTACACCATTTGCTGGTCCCCAAAAATGGGCTTTTCTTTTTTTAACTTTATCCATTATTTATTTATTTTATTTTGACAAGAGAGG
>NW_006203281.1:520465-550845 GCF_000334495.1 Tupaia belangeri chinensis | reverse complement strand
AACTTGACCTGTAGGATCAGCCATATGAATCCAACTTCCTCAAACACCAAGTCACAGAGCTTGCTCCAAATATTCTATTTCTATAAGAATATGTTATCTATTAGTACCTTTAAAATACTAATATATATAAACACATGAGAAAATTTAACTATCGTACAAAAAAAGCTTACAGAAGAATGCATGTGGCTTCCTGACATCCTAGAGAATCAATGGAAACAGTATGGATAGTGTTGATAAATTCCTAGATGCTGGTGTGAGATTATTTCCTTAAGACTTGATTTTTATTCTAGGGGATAATGGAGAAATTTGGTAATAAATGCAGTAATTATCAGATGTGTGCTATCTCAATTCTTGTATGCAATCTACATCTTTAACCAGATTATTGGATGTACTGACTTTGTATTGAGCAAACTGTTTAACACCTGGAAGGTGCATTGACTTAACATATTGCTTTAAAATAAAGCAATCGTGGGCCAATAGGTGGCATGGTGGTTAGGGTGCTGGACTCACATGGTCAGCTGCAGTTCAAGTCCTGGACCTAGCAGCTTATGTTTTCACTTGTTCTCTCTCCCTCCCTCTCGGTTTCTCTCTGGTGAGCACACATGCTGTCTAGTCACATAAAAATAATGTGGGGCCAGCAGGTAACATGGTGGTTAAGGGGCTAGACTCTCACATAACTGACCATGGTTCTATTCTCGGTTTTGTCAGCTTGAACCATGCTTGGTGCAATGTGTGTGTGTGTTTGCCCAAAATCCCAAGAGGAAAATGGAAAAGAGATTGCAGTCTGTTATTTTCACTTTTTCTCTGTCCTTGTCTCTGGTGAGCACACGTGTCCTATGGCAAAAATACAAAAAAAATCAATATTTCATAGCCTTAAGATATTGTCTATTTTAATTAGCTTTTAAAGTAGCTAATAATACCTTTAAAATATTGATTATGCTACTGTTTAAATGCACACATGCACATGTTTATATAGATAACTGTGCATGTTTTGTGTGTGTGCAATCATATTCTATTGAATATCTATTTTTAGTAATATATCTACTCTGAAATTAACATTTTACCCAGAGCTTGCAAGATTTTTATTTTAATATTGACTTTATTTTATTTTCATATACTATATAATATCAATAATTTTTGCATAATAAATGTGCTACAACACTCACGCATGTGTTTGGATTGTGCTTCTCAAAACACCAAATGGCACCAAATAACAGATAGAGATAATTCTGCCTAGTTTATTTATAATGATTTTTAATAGGAAAATCAATGCAAGTTACAGATAAGTGGCTATCAATCTATTCATCTCTATTTATGGCAGAAAATGGTCTCAAATTTGTTGACATTTCAATATCTCAGACTCCAAGTGATTCTGGAAGTTCAAAACCAAAACAGTGCATTATTTACATTCATAATTTTCTTGCTTTTGAGGAAGAGGACATCTGTTCAATTTTTTCTTTCCAAATCACATTAATTTCTACAGAAGCTGAATTTAGAACTTGGAAAGTGAATGAAGAATATTACTTTTATGCTGCCATATAAAAATTCTAAAGTATATATATATATTTTTTTAATCAATATACTTTTCATGAATAAGCATAGATCAATTTTAACATTAGGCACACATAGAATACCATATCAATTTCATATTTAAAATTGT
Source organism: Tupaia belangeri chinensis (assembly GCF_000334495.1). Lineage (NCBI taxonomy): Eukaryota > Metazoa > Chordata > Mammalia > Scandentia > Tupaiidae > Tupaia > Tupaia belangeri. The sequence continues at coordinate 549,185 of NW_006203281.1, read as the reverse complement.
TAAGATATTGGGAACCAGCAGTTAGTGTAATGGCTATGTCGCTAGATTCCCAACGTAGTCGACCGCGGTTCGCATCCCGGACCCGGTGGCTTAGAACTCACGCCGGACGCATGTGCGTGCGTGCCCAAGATCCCGAGAGGAGAATGGAGGAGAAGGGATTGCGACGTGACCATCCACCCTGGGGAGTGATTTCTTGCTTTCTGTCTCTCTGTCTCTCTCTGTCTGTCTGGTGAGCGCACGCATCCTAAATAAAAAAGAAAGAAAAGAAAAAATTGAAAAATTCTTAAGATATCTAAACATTTTTAATTTTTTATTTAAAATAGTTTCTTTTTTTGTTAATGTTCAATCCTATGAGTGTTAATGCATGAAAGATTTATGCATTTATCACTGTAACCAGGAAGAAGCATAATTTCTTCACCTAAAATTCACTCATGTTGCCCTTCTCCTCACTCCTAACTCATGTCAACACTGACCTGCTCTCAAATTTAACCTTTCTGAGACTAATTTCTTTAACACAGCATTGTGTAATTTATAGCTCTTCTATGTCTTTGGCAGTACCAATACTTTGTTTATCTTTACTGAATTGTATTTGATTAAAGGAATATATGGTTGTGTGTCACTAAACAGAGGGGATACCTTCTACGACATGGGTCAGCATCATAGAATGTACTTAGCAAGCTAGCTAGCATAGTCTACCACACACCTAGATTATACAGTGTAGCCTTCTATGATCTTGTGGGACCACCATCACATGTATGTGGTCCATCATTGACTGAGACATCATTATGCCTCACATGACACTACTACAGTTTTTAACCCATTTGCCTAGGGAAGAATATTTTGCTTATCTCCAGAATTTGGCAATGGAACAATGATTCTATAAATGTTCTTCAAGGTTTTGGGTAAGGTATTTTTTGTTTATTCAGGTGAAATTTCTGTATCACATGGTTAAGTACATGCTTGACATTATGAGAAATTATAAAATTGATTTCCAAAGTAGCTATATCATTTTTTATTCTCATCAAAAATAGGTACTACCAGGACCAGCAGTTAGCGTAATGACTATGTCTCTGGACTCCCGTTTCTCTCCCTTGATTGTTTGTAATCTTATTTATTTATTTATTTATTTATATTTTTTATTTTAATTTTTCATATCTATTTGATCACATTGTTTAGCTTACAAAGTGAACGTTTCACTATGTGAACACTTCTCCCCAGTCCAGTTGATCAAAATATCTTCAACCGGTAACACCACACCTCCCCATCCCGTCAGTGCTCTGCCTCCATAATCTTGAATCTGTTTCCTGTGGTGTTTACATGTTAGATTCTGACTTTATTCATTAGTTGACTTTTATTTTGTGTTTTTACTCTAGGCCATTGTAAATGTGTTTTTTTGAAATTGGTGACATATAAAAATAGAAATAAATTCTTTTTACATTTTAGAAAATGAGTTCTAATTGATCTACATCCTTGCCAGCATGTGTCAATATCTTGTATGGTCAGGTTCATTCTTTTTGTTTGGTTTTAGTCATTACAGTAAGTATGAAGTATTACTTCATTGTTATTTAACATTTTATTTCCCTTTTCATGTGTTTATGTACTCTCCATTTATCTTCCTTGGTGAAGTGTCTGTTCAAATGTTTTGCTCACATTTTTATTGTTTTTTTTTTTCCCTTTTGAATTGATGAGTTTTAAGAGATTTTTTTATGTTCTGAAAGCTAGTTCTTTGCCGGATATGAGATATGCAAATATTTTCTTCAAGGCCGTAGGTTTTTTTTTTTTTTTAGCTTTTTTATAAATGGCACATGTATATAAAGTTAGATAAGAAAGCTTATAGTTGACAAAGTAATAATCTATTTTGCTGTATGTGTTGCTGTTTTATTTCATGTAAATCCTAAAGTCTACGGAAACTATTCCTAGAGAATTACTGTGTGGGTTTAAATTTTGCATTAGTTTACAAGGAGTATGTCTAAAGGTTAATTGACTTACTGTCCTTTAACCTTATTTAAGTTGTATACAAACTGGAATAATAATAATGACTAAGTTATAAGACTATTGTAATAATGAGTGTGGTGGCACTTGGTATAAAGCAGACCCTTTGCTAAGTCTTCTATGATTTAATTATTATTTTATAGTTAGTTTTGAAAAATAACTTCATGGATGTAAAATAAGTTTGGCTTTTTTTTTCTGACTTTACCCCTTACTTTTAAATATTTCCAGGCTGCCACTTCTTTGTAGCATTATTCTATCTTTATTATAATCTTAATAGATATCTTACTCAATTTACATTTTCTCCTATATCTCAATCATTTATTAAGTTTCAGTCATAACATGTCAAAACCTACCATCACAGCCTTGTGTTTACCTCACATCCTGGGAAACTTCAGTTCACTCAGATACCTCCACATTTCTTTATGTTTATTTATTTATTTGTTTACATATTTTAATTTTGCCAGAGGGCATGTGCACTCCCTGGAGGGAGAGAGACAGACAGAGAGAGAGAAAGAGAGAGGAATGGATGAAAAGAAATTGACAAAGCATCCTCCATCTGGGAAAATTGACAAAGAAGTTGACAAAGCATCCTTCTCCTCTGTCTCTGTGTGCTTTCAGGAGTTTAAACATATTTGCCCAGCCTGTTTTCCAAGCTGTTGTATTCAGGACTCGACAAGTGCAGTTAGACATGTGCAATTCAGCAGCTTTAGTCATCATACCACAGACTGGTCCCTTTTTATGTTTTCTTATTTATTTATTTATTTATTTATTTATAGAGGTTTTTTTTTTCTATACGGCATGTGCACTCTCCAGAAAGACAGAGAAACAGAGAGATAGAAAGCAAGAAATCACTCCCCAGGGGGATGTCCACTTTGCAATTCCTTCTCCTCCATTCTCCTCTCGGGATCTTGGGCACACACACACACACACATGCACCTGGTGTGAATTTAAGCCACCGGGTCTGGGATTTGAACCGCGGTCAACTACATGGGAGTTCAGCGACATAGCCATTATGCTAACTGCTGGTCCCTTCTTATTTTTAAATTTTATTTATTTATTTATTTATTTATTTTGAGAGGTTTTTCGCTATAGGGCACGTGCACTCGCCAGACTGACAGAGACATAGAGACAGAAAGCGAGAAATCACCCCCTACGGGGGATGGTCACACCACAATCCCTTCTCCATTCTCCTCTCGGGATCTTGGGCACACACTCACACGCGTGCGACGTGAGTTTTAAGCCACCGGGTCCGGGATGCAAACCGCGGTCGACTACGTGGGAGTCCAGCGACACAGCCATTACGCTAACCACTGGTTCCCTTTTATTTTATTTTTTAATGCCAAGCCAGAAAGAGAGAGAGTGCATCCTCTCCCCTGGCCTGGTCATACTACAGTCCTTTATTCTTCCATTTCTCTATCCCATCAGGATCCTGGGCACGTGAACATGCATGCACATGTGCCTGGCATGTTTTTCCAAGTTGCCAGGGCTGTGATTCGAACTGTGATTAGCCATGTGGGATCCAGTATCCTCTGCACAGCCTTAACTGCTGAGCTACAGATGCAGCCCTCTTTTCACATTTTGAACTCTCCTCTTATTTTCTCAGTCGTAGAATTACTATTACTCCTAGTTTTGGTAACTCAAGTATAAACCATCTCCTTACTAGAATGTACAGTATAATATAAATATGATCTGCTTTTGAATAATTGCCCCAAAGGGACAAATGATCTATATATACTTTCTTACTACTCATTTAAAATTTTTAATTCACAAATTTTTAAGGCATACCGTTACTCTTAATAAAATCATCATGAATATACAAATTAAGAAATACTAGAATTAATTATAACCAGTAATATATTGTGTTTCTATGTGTTCTTTATTTTATGTAAATCAATAGGTAAATAATTGTGATTGAAACTATTAAAAAAAATGAGTCACTTCACACTGATATTAAAAAAGGATGAGGACTCCAAAAGATTAAATTGATCTAAATATAAATTTTTCTATATTACATATATATATATGTATATGCATATATGTTTAATTTTTGCTAGAGATTGCTTGCTGGAGAGAGACATACAGAGAGAGGGGAAAAGTGAGAAAGCACTCCTTATGAGGAATGGTCACACTGTAATCTCTTCTCCATTTCTTCCTTTCTATGATTGGGGCAGACATGCACATATGCCTGACTTGTTTCACAAGTTGTCAGGTCTGGGACTCAGTGCAGTCAGTCATGTTGAATCCAGCTCCCTTAATCACCATGCTATGGGCTGGCCTTACTATATATTTTATATAATTTCAGAAAGTACAAAATAATAAATACGATTATATATTTAAGAGTATTCATAACATTGTTGAGTAACAAGTGCGATGTTTCATTATTTTCTGTTTACTAAACCTGTATGTATAATTTATATTTACATCTTTACTATTATGTAATCTTGGTGTTCTGATTTTACACTGAAAGGAAAGTAAAGAATAATAAAAATGTACGAAATTGGACAGAAATTATATACATTCTATTCTTTTTGGGGGGGATTTTTGCTCTGTGCTCACAGGAAAAAAAGAGAGAGACAGAAAGTGAGACGTCTCCCCCCAGGGTTGTTGGCTATGCTGCTCCCTTCTCCTTCATTCAGGATTTTGGACATGCACGCATACATGCCCGGTGTTAGTTTTAGGCTGCCAGTTCAGGACTCAAACCCCAGATGACTACGTGGGAGCCCAGCTATGTAACCATTAACCATCTGCTGGTCCTACATGTTACATTCTTAAATGCACATTAATGATTCCTTCTGGGGTTGGCAGGTGGCATGATGTTTAAGGTGCTGGACTCCCACCTGGCCAGTGAAGGTTCAAGTACCGGACGTGGTGACTTGCTTTCTCACTTTTCCTCTCTCCCTTTCTCTCTATGTCTCTCTTGGATCAATTAAATAATAATACTAATAACGAATAAAATTAAATAAAATAGTTAAAAAATGGTTAACTGTCCCCACTTGCTTCAGCAAAATATATGAAATATACAATGGGTTTAAATTATGCATATATGTTTATATCTCCTCTTTTGTTGCTTTTTAGTTTCAATCTTTTTTAATCTTTTTTTTAAATTTTCATTTCAATAACTACAAAAAGATCAGTTTTAAAACTAAATGCAGAATTTGCACCTAAAATTTTTTTAAAATGTTGATGAGAGAAAATAAAGAAGAGCTAAATAGGTAATTTTAAATTCCTCTGTATGGGCTGAAAGAGACAACATTGTGAAGAGAGCAATTCTCCATTAACTACTCATAAATGCAACACATTATTTATTCCCTATCAAAATCCCAGGAGACATTTTCGTAGACAAGTTGGACCCAGAATTTTCATAGATTCAGTTAAAACTCATATGGAAACAATAGTTAATTTAGCATAGCTTTGGTGCAAAAGACATAAATAGATAAAATAGATCAAACAGAAATAAAAGTCTAAAAGGACCTTCTTAGTTAGTAATATGAAATAGTCACAAATGTGGAGACAAATGGGGAGAAGATAATATTTTTATAACTGTGCTGAAACTGTTGGGTATTCACATACAAAAGAAATTAACTTAGATCTCTCATAACAGACATAAAAATTAACTCAGACTAAGTATAAAAGCTAAAATTATATAATATATAAAAAATACATAGGAGAAAAATCTTGACTCTGGGGTAAGTGAAAATTTCTTAGATAACCACAAAAAGCATGACCCTTAAAAAAATAAAATGATAGATAGAACCGTATCAAAATTTAAAATCTTTGTATTTCAAAAGGTATCATTATGAAAATTAAAAGATAAACTAGACTAGGTGAGCATATTTAAAAATCATATATCATATAAAAGAATTGTATTCACAGTATATAAAGAACCATTGTAACCCAATGATTGGATGCTAATTATATACCTAAAGTGGATAAAACATTAGAGTAGATATTCACATTAAGGTAGTTTTACCTAAACCTAATTTTATATACAAGTAAGCCATATTACCAATTTATTAATTGCATACATATGTAATAAAGTACATTTCTTGAACTTTTAAAAATAAAATAAGCTGTTCTAATTTGCTGATGTAGCACTGACCATAGTAGTGCATAGTGACATGCCATCCTAGTTGATCTAGTGATTCCAAAATATTAACTTGTTTTTAAATAACACCTTAAGTTTTTAGATAGAAGGATGTAAGAGAAAATAGGATATTTACTTATAATGCGTTACATTTATTGAAAATATTAAATCACATCAAAATGGTTTTCCAGAGCATATTTCATTTAAAAATACCTATTTATGATCCAGCAGATGGTGTGATGGTTAAGATGCTGGATTTCCACATAGCTAAACACAGAGCAAGTCCTGGGCCTGGGGGATTGAAAATCAAGCAGGATGCATGTACATGCATGCCTAAAATCCCAAAAGAATGGAGGTGAAGGTGTTGCAGTGTGGCCATGTCTACTGGGGGTGCTCTTTCATGTCCTTCTCTCTGTCACTCTGTTTCTCTCTGGCAAAAGATCTGCCTTTAGCAGGATCAGCAGATGGTGTAATGGTTATTTTGCTGGACTCCCACATAGTCGACCGCAGTTTGAGTCCTATATCCAGAGGTTTAGAATCCCCAGTGGCTTAAAATTCATGTTGGGTTCATGTGTGTGTGTGTGTGTGTGTGTGTGTGTGTATGTCCAAGATCCGGAGAGGAGACTGGAGGAGTAAGGATTGCAGTGTGGCCATTCCCTCTTGGAGTGGGGGTCTGGGGGACTTTCTTACTTTCTCTCCGTCTCTCCATCCACAACATGAGCTCATGTACCGTGTAGCAAAAATCTCACTTTAAAAAAAAATAAAGATTTGATTTCGGCACAAAAACAAAAGCACCAAAGCTCACACTGTGTGTGTGTGTGTGTGTGTGTGCCCAAGATCCCAAGAGGAGACTGGAGGAGAAGGGATTGTGGCATGGCTATTATCCCTGTTGGGGAGTGCGGGAGATTTCTCACTTTCTGTCTCTCTATCCCTTCCTCTCTGCATCCCCACATGAGAGCACTCACTTGTAGCAAACATCTTTCTAAAAAAAAAAAAAAAAGATTTTACCTTGGCAAAAATATACAAAAGCTAAAACTAAAAAACTAAAAATAAATGAACAATTAAAATATCTATTGGGGATGGACAATTGTATAGTAATAAGACTTGACACTCTGCAAGGCTGATCCATGTGGGAAGATTCTGGGTTCGTATCTGGAGACTTTCCTGAGTATACCATGCACATGTTTATGCATGATTCAGACTTACAGAGGCTGTGGTGGACTGTGGCATCAGGGTCCTGTTAGGGTTCTTATCGTGTGTGTGTATATATATATATATATATATATAAAATCAATACCTCATCTTTTTATTCTGATTTTATAAGAAAATCAGAATCCCATGGTTTATATTCATCTAAATAATTATGTTTTACAAATGAAGTTTATGCTTTTCTAATCTATTTGGAAGTACAATCATGACTATAAATGCAGATGACAGGGAGATATTTAAACAGTCTTTTTGAAGAGTTAGTTTTCATTCTGTGATGATTCTTTAATACAAATAAACAATTGGAATGAGGGGGTATCATTTTGATCATATATTTGCGATCGTGGACGTATTCTGCAACCTTTCATTGTGCAACAAGCATATTGCTTTTAAATGTAAATTAGTTAAACAATTAAAAATATCATGTTCCTTATGAACAAAAGGAAATATTAAAAAATAGAATAAGACAATTTTAACAGCTGCAACTGTTCCTCTGCTTCCCAATATATTAGATAATAAAAAGTTTTGTATAAAAATACCTCTGGGAATGTATAACAGAGACCAAAAACTCCAATATTTGGAAAGGTTTGAATGGCAATGTAATGAATGAATCAAGGAAGATGTAAGGTTAATAATTTTAAGAATTAGAAGCGGATTGATATGTTTGCAACATTTAGTTTTCTTGGAGTTATGGATACACTGAAACTATTTTTATTGACTCTGCCATAGGAAAAACCACAAAGGAACTTTCTAGGTGATTAATTGCTACTGACATTGGGGCCAAATATTCAAGAAAAAAAAAAAAAAACGATGAGGAGGAGTGGTCAGTAGGAAACTATTGAGTGTTGTGATTTAGCTATGTGAAAAGTTATGTGATATTACATTTTTGAAATATGCAATAAAAATAATCAAACACACAAGTCCCCAAATAAATCAAACACACACATGCACATGCATGCACACAAGCACACATACACACATACACACACACGCTCACACATACTCTATTACTTGTTGATCAATATTTTACTATTCAAATGATACCTGAACTTAGAGAGTATAGAGTGCTTGAGTTTCAATTTGCAAAACTCAGGAAATAGAAATATTTGAACTGGATAGATGTTAAATTAAATGTGGTTATAATATTTTCAGCAAACTGCAAATTAGATGATTCTAAGTTTAAAATACTCATGATTAGGTGGAAAACTTTCAGTATTTACAATCCAAACACAACTTCCGTCTCCATTCACTATTTTAGTTTTAAATACTAATATGGTATGTTTCTTGATAGGAGGGCATGCAAACTGTTTTTTCCAATATATCTATTGGGGGCAAATAACATAACAGGTGCCCTCTAAATATTTTAATATATGAATGAAGATGTAAAATCAGCAGAGCCTTCTTTATATCCTTAATCGTTTTGTTAGGTGATTAAAAATCTTTGTAAGATAAAGACTAAAATTACACTTTTTTTCTTAACTTTTTAATTACAACATTTTCAAGTATATAAGGGACATTAACTTTTGGAGCCATACATAACATCTGCTATGGACAAAAGACTAAAGGAGAATGAGTCTCTACAGGCTACTTTTTCTGCTAAGTTAATGCCATAAAGAAGTCATATTCATTATTTAAAGATTAAGTAATGGTGTAATTTCCCAAGTGAAACTTACATCTACAGAACCAAGAAGTTGAAGAACTGTGCATTTTACATGATAGGTTCAAATGTGAGCGTTTTATACATTAGAAAAATTTTATGATAGCTGTTTCACAATTTCAATTGAAGGTAAATGATAAGTGATCATTGATTAATGATTCAATTCAAACGTGTTAGAAAATTGGAGGTAATTAATGATTTTAAGTCTATCTGCTTTTGTCAGACTGCTTGTCTATATGGGATATTAATTAGGTGGGGATTTCAATGAAATTAAAGCAAAAGTTTATTCTTTTGCAAACATTTTTTGAAATTCAGGCTTTTTTCTTCAAAATATGCATTTTCCACTAATGATTTCAAAACGTCTTGGACAGTTGAGATCTGTGAAAGAGCATACTTATAATAGCATCATACAAATATGGAACTTACTACTTTCTAACTTTCCAAAGTAAACAGCCATTTTGAATATGTTCCTCTTAAAAATTTTACTACCAGGAAATTAATCAAAGTGTCTATGTTCATTAAGCTCAGGCTTCCTGGTCAATGCCCAGATAATTATGTGACCATTGAAAAAGACTTTTCAAAAAGTACTACCTTCAGCCTAATGTTTGACCATGGTGGTAAAAGAATATTATTCTGGAACTACTATTCTGGATCAATTCACCCATTTCTACAGCTAATGTTGGTCAATTACAGCAGTGAAAGTGGAGAGTATTGTTTTATTTATTTATTTATTTAAATTGCCAGAGTGTGTGTTTGACAGAGAGAGGAAAAAAAAAGAAAGAGAGAGAGAAAACTGTCCCCAATTCCTGTACCACCACAATCTTTTTTCTACATTCCATTTCTGCATCCCATCAGGACAACTATGCACACGTGCCTAGTATGTTTTTCCAGTCCTGGTGTGATTTTTTTAAGCCCCTGGAAACCATAGATCCCTATGGGATCTGACTCTCAATGCACAGTGCTTTACCACTGCACTGTGCGGTTGGCCTTGTTTTGTTTTTAATGCGCTCTCAAATTTCAATTCATTTGGCTTTAAAAATAAGTTTGTAACATTGCTATCCTACCTGAACATCCTTGGTAGTTAAATGACTGTCCCAACACAATATTAACAATAACAGAAATGCATTCAATTCAAAATATGCTGCCAGTGAGTTGCGTAATGAGACAAATGTAAGAAACATGTATATTTTAATGTATCTTGTACTTTTAGGTAATTTTTCATGAGTATTACTTCAAAATGATATTCTTATAAAAAATGTGTAAAGATCAGAAATTAACAAATGTTTATGTGGAGCAGGAGCTGGGGATATTAAGGGGACTGGATCATCCCCCCTGGGGGGTGATTTCTCACTTTCTGTCTCTATGTCTCTCTCTGTCTGTCTGGCGAGCACACGTGCCCTATAGCGAAAATCTCTCTCAAAAAAAAAAAATGGGTAAAGATCAGAAATGAACAAATGTTTATGTGGAGCAGGAGCTGGGGCTATTAAGAGGACTGGATCCCACATGGCCTACTGAGTAATTGGAGTCCTGAACCTAGCAGCTTGAATATCAAGCTTGATGGTAGCAGATGGTATGGTGGTTACATCTCTGGACTCCCACCTGGCTGTCTGTGGTTTGAGTTCCAGACTTGGTAGCTTGAAAATCAGGCTGGGCATATATGCATGTGTGCGTGCGTGCACAAGATTCCAGGAAGAGAGGGAATTACAGTGTGACCATCCCCTCTGGGAGGTGATTTCTCAATTTTCCCTCTCATTGTTTCTTTCTTTCTCTCTGGTGAGCACATGCACCCTATGGGAAAAACCTCTAAAAAAACAATAATAAAAGGAAATGAAGCCTTTCATGTGTGCAAGTGTGCCCAAAATTCTGAGAGGAGAATGAAGGAAAAGGGATTACAGTATGGCCTTTCCTTCCGGGGGTAATTTTTTCCCTTTCCCTTTCTTTCTCTTTCTCTCTGATGAGTACATTTGTCCTATAGCAAACTAAAACAAACAACAAAACCAAATAAAAACAAAATGCTTCATGCATGATATTATTGTTAATAAAAATGGAAAAATATGTTTAGCAACTGGAAATCACCAAGAGTTGGAAGGATATGCTGCTGATTTGGAAAGGCTATTATAACTATAACTGTACTTTCTTCAACTGAAGTAAAATAAGTGGGACTTATTTAGATGCTTACTTAAAATATGGATTTTATTACTTTGAAGTTTCAAAAGAGATTGTGTTTTGCTATTTCTTATGAGACAAAACCCTAAGCAATATATAAATGAAAATATCACTCAGAGCCATATTTTGAAGCCAATAATGCAAATTGTGAATGAATATGACCAAATTGTTTCTGTAACTCAAAAGAGAAAATTCTTGGCTGGGGGCAATGCAATGAAAAATATAATCAAACAAGCAGATTAATTAATTGCTTGGAGCTTCCTTTTAGGAAAGTTTGAGAATTGCCTTGATAAGTAAATTTTTTAAAAATAGATAAAAACTTGGCAACGGCTTGCAAGTAGATATTTGTCATGTGGCAAAGAGTGCAGTGAAGTTCCAGACAAAGTGACCTCAGGACACTACCCCAAACAGGTATGTTTAAAAATATTTTAATGCTTGAAATAAATAAGAAAACTAATATTCAGTTAATTTTTACAATTAGGTGAAACAATGGGTATCATCCACTAAGAATATTTTTCTCATATTGGTGGTTTATAATATTGATCATTAACACAGTGCTTGAAGATAGAAATTAATCCATTAGAACAAAAATGTGATTATTTTAGAGAAAGCTGAATTGACTAGGGAAAAATGATTACTTATGTATTGAAAGTTGTAAATTCAATATGTGCAAAAAAAGTATCAATATTTCAACCCTTGCTCCATTTGTTTCTATTATTAATGTATAATGTGAGAAAATTTCAAAGACTCATGTCTTACATATTTGAATTCCCACTAAATATACAGAAAAATACTTCTAAGATACTCAAAATAAAATAAAATGCAAATCACTTCAATATTTAAGATAATACTGTTACCTTTCATGGTCATGATAATATATCTAATACTGAGTGTAGGATAAGTTGAAAGCAACTTCATATATTTATTTCACTGAACATTCAGCACATACATGTAAATTATAATGTATTCAAATTTTAGATGTGACAGAACTTAGAGAGAAGATAACTTGACCTACCTATCCTTTAGCAATATCAAGATTTAAACTCCAATCTGTCTGGCATCAAAACTGATCCTTTCTCTATTACATTCAGCAGACTTCTCTGGTTGGGTGAATATGACATTTTCAAGTTTACTGAGAAACAGCTTTTGATTTTTGAGCCAGAGAGGTGATGATTATCAGTCTGTGCATTTTCTGTATATTAACAGGGATGTAGATAGCAGTAGACAACCGTGCAATAAGGTCATAACATTTGAGGGTAACTTGATATCATGCCCAGGTATGTTTGAATTGTCTGTAGACAGAAAAGAACAAATCTGTTCAAATTTTTGGACATGTGACTACCATGTGACATCAACTACTTTGCAATAATGATGTTCACCATTATTTTAGCTCAGGCTGTTGGCTAATAAATAAATTTAGAAAAATCTTCTTATGGGTGGATTTGGGCTCATGCAAATAACAGAAGAGCAGTTTAGTTAGGACTGTAGTAACTATAGCTAAGCAACTAAAAGAAGCATCATGTGGTCCTTATTTTTAAAAGTGTTGAAAAATATCTATTGTATTGAGTGTTTATTGTCAAAGCAATTTCTTTTTTTAAAAAGAACTTTTTAAAAAATATTTTATTTAAGTTTTTATATTTTTATTTATTTATTTATTTTTAATTTCACCAGAGAGGCACAGAGTGAGAGAGTGAGAAAGCAAGCCACCAGGTCCAGGACTTGAACCATGGTCGGCCATCATGTGGAAGTCCAGTGCCGGTGATGATTATCAGTCTGTGCATTTTCTGTATATTAACAGGGATGTAGATAGCAGTAGACAACCGTGCAATAAGGTCATAACATTTGAGGGTAACTTGATATCATGCCCAGGTATGTTTGAATTGTCTGTAGACAGAAAAGAACAAATCTGTTCAAATTTTTGGACATGTGACTACCATGTGACATCAACTACTTTGCAATAATGATGTTCACCATTATTTTAGCTCAGGCTGTTGGCTAATAAATAAATTTAGAAAAATCTTCTTATGGGTGGATTTGGGCTCATGCAAATAACAGAAGAGCAGTTTAGTTAGGACTGTAGTAACTATAGCTAAGCAACTAAAAGAAGCATCATGTGGTCCTTATTTTTAAAAGTGTTGAAAAATATCTATTGTATTGAGTGTTTATTGTCAAAGCAATTTCTTTTTTTAAAAAGAACTTTTTAAAAAATATTTTATTTAAGTTTTTATATTTTTATTTATTTATTTATTTTTAATTTCACCAGAGAGGCACAGAGTGAGAGAGTGAGAAAGCAAGCCACCAGGTCCAGGACTTGAACCATGGTCGGCCATCATGTGGAAGTCCAGTGCCCTTAACCACCACACCACCTGTCAGCCCCTGTTAAGGTAATTTCTAAACCAGCTTTCCAACAGGTGTGGGATTGGTGATCTGAATACACATATATTGAATGTGTGTAGATGTGAATGGTGTATGTGTGTGCATATTTAGTCAACAAAATCTAAATCAGAGTTTGTGAGATAGAAAACAAACAAATGTAATCTACAAGTATGAAGACAACTTCATTTGTTTTATACAGCTTTCATTTGTACAGTAACTATCAAGGAATGAATATTGCCAAAGGTAACCACATAAAAATCAACCCTGCTGAGCCCAGCAGGTGACGTAGTGGTAAAGGGACTGGACTCACATGGCTGACTGCAGTTCGAGCCCTGAGCTTGAAACTCACACTGGGTTCTGGTGTCTGCATGCCCAAAATTCTGAGAGGAGAATGGAGAAGGGATTGTGCCATGGCTATCCCCCTGGGAGGGGAGGGTGATTTCTTGCTTTCTGTCTCTCTCTGCCTCTCTGGCAAGCACTTGTGCTTATAGCAAATCTCTTGAAAAAAAAAAAAATTAACCCTGTTTATGAAAAGGTAAGTTGACCATGAATAATGTTCTATTAAACACTATACAGGAACAAATAATTATTATTTTTAAGATTTCAATATCCAGTAAGGTTCAATTTAACTGCATAAACCACGTTAAAAATGGTTATTTCTTTCTATCATACAATCTGGAGTTAGATTATCTTAGAGTTTTAATGACCCCATTTAAAAATATAATCCCCCCCAATTTTATTGATTGTTTTCCTAGAAAAGGAATATCTACTAGATTTTAAAAAATATATTCATGCAGAGCTTGAATGATGGAAAGTCACAAATATTCCTATTGCTTATAATGGAAATATGTATGCAGATTCTGTCATTCAAATGCTCCTTTTACTTTATCATATTTCACAGAACTTTATACCCAAAGGGGAAAAGGAAATTTGCAAATATTTCTTATTCGATGAATAAACATAAGGACAATCCTCTCAGCACTTTGCAGATTGTGCTAAGGCATCAGACTGGCAAGAATGTAAAGGCTCCAAATGCTTTTGTTGGTCTATTTGTTTTGCATCTGCCAGCCTATGTGTGTTCTAGCTCCCGACACCTGCTTCTCCATTTTATTTTGCAAAAATCCACCTAATTTTTAAATGAGAGGGAAACAAACTTTAATATTTGAAGAAAATATATTACATGGAGAAAAATGAAACAAAAACAAAAAGCCCTCTGGCACCATATCAAAATTCAAAACTTTTCATTCAAGAGAAGCATATAAAAAGCTATATTCACTTAAGTCTACAGCTTAAGAATTATTTCTGCTACAACTGAGAATTCATGTTATATAAATTGTTAGAAATTCCATCTGCTAAATATTAACTGACCAAGAATATCTAATTACTTTTCAAATCACAGAGTATTTGTGGAGAGTTGATGATTTATTTTTATGACTACAGAAAATTTATCAGCTATTTTGCTACTGAACAAGCGTTTTTGTTTTGGTAGGCATTGGCCTAGACACCTGAATTACAGCAGTAAGTAAAGGAGACAGAAATGCTTGCATTCATGAAATTTACATTACTGAAAGAAAAAAATAATTAAGCCATAGGATGAGAAAGCACGTCCTCTTTTGCCTGTGATAGTTCAAATGTGTACCTGCTGTCACCACGTATGGTTAATAGCAACCTCTTTCATTCTTTAAATTGCATTGATTGAGATGGCCACCTTAGTGATACGAACGTATTTGTTTTTCTTCTGTCTTTTAGTGGATAAAGTTCTGAGAAATGTATCATCTGGCACATTTGTCCTTGTATGAACATTATAGAGTATATGGAAGCCAGCTGAAATGGTATAGCCTATTACTAATAATAAATAGCTAGTTAGACTTCAGAGTCCAGCCTATTGCTCCCAGGTACAGGCCTATAGACCATGTCACCATGCAGAATACTATAGGTAAGTGCAACACAATGGTAAGTATTCATGTGGCCATCTCCCCACGGGGTGATTTCTTATTTTCTGTCTCTGTCTCTTCAACGTGTGCAAGCACATTATAGCAAAAATCTCTAAAAAATTATAGTAATAATAAAAAATGAAAACACAAACGCACATTAGTCTAGGCCCACATGGTGTCAGAATTATCAACATCACAGTGTTCCATTTCCTTGTCTTTTTCCATTGAAAGGGCCATAATGGCCAACTGTGAGATTAAATTAAGTACAAAAAATAATGCAATTGAAGGTCAAGTAAACACAAAACGCATGAGGAATCTGCTGACATAGCACAGCATACTGCTTTACAGTAATTTTTTATAAGTAGAAATACACTCTAAAATAACAATTAAAATATAGTATAGTCAGTGCTTATACTGATAACATATTATCTATATTAAATATCATGGATCATACAAAGCTGTATTTGCTGTATGTTTGTATGACTGACAGAGTAGTAAACTTGTTTACATCAGCAGCACCACAGAAATATGTGGGCGCATTGCACTAAGTGTTGCAATGGCTATAACATCACTAGGTGATAGGATTTTTTCAGCTCCAATACAATTTTATGGAACCACAATTATATATGGCATCCATCTTTGCTGAAATGTAATTATGTGGAGCATAACTATAATAACTAGATCACTTATAAAGAATGTTATCTTAAAAGTGGTCTAGGAAAAGACATGTAAGGTGAAGGTATAGTAGAGTGGGAGATGGAATAATGGAGAATTATCATGCGGCAGGTATAGTCTCTGTGCAGACAGAATTCCAGAAATCGAAATAAATGGCCTTAGAGTTCCATGTACAGACAAAGGAAATATATTAAAGTGTCAGCCTTAAGTCTCAGGGTCAACCTTGCTGGAAAAGAGAGTGAAGATATCCAAGAGGAAAAGACAATCAGACCTTGTAACTATTTTTAGTCCATTGTAAGACATTTGGACCTTATTCTAAGAAAATTGAGGGAAAATACTGGAAGAGTTATGGCATAGCGCTGATTTTAAGAATAATAGATTTTAGGATGAAAAAGCATTCTCTTTCTGGAATGTCTTCTTGTCCTATTTCACTGGCCAAAGTATTCAATCCAATGACTTTTGGTTTAGTAATAGTGATGTTCTTGGTATTTTAATAATTTTTAGCGAATGTTTTTGTACTTTCACCTTATAGTAGTATATTTGCTCTATTCTTTACCTTTCCATTTTGCTAAATTTCTTGATTTTTGTTTCTATATAGCATATTATTGAGTATTTTCTTCTGTACTCTTTAATGTATTTAATATTTCCCCCCCTTTGGTATGTGAATGTGGAAACTAATATATATATGTGTGTGTGTGTGTGTGTGTGTGTGTGTGTGTATGTGCAAACATGTTCAAACCCTTCTTTAAACCTATGTTTATTTATTTCTATCTTCTTGGGATTTGGGGATGTATTTTGTCATGCAATTAGGGTGTACTGTTCTATTATATAATAATTTCTTTTTGCCATTGTTAGAGAGAGATTTTTTTTTCTACAGGTGCATGTGGTCACCGAAGGGACAGAAAGTGAGAAATCACTCCCTGGGAGGATGGCCATGCTGCAATAATTTCTCCTCCATTCTCCTCTCAAGACTTTGGGCATGCACACACACATTCCCAGTGTGAGTTTCAAGCTGCCAGGTTTGGGACTCGAACCGCACTCATCTTTGAGAGTTCAACCACATAATCATTATGTAATCTGCTGGTCCCGTTTATTATATAATGATTTTTTGTTTTGAGATCATGAGGAGACTATACTCCTCTCTTTTTTATTTTCTGAAAGAACCAGTGTATTTTTAAAAAATCATCTTACCAGAAAAATGTGATATGGCTCGTCTGTAGAATGTGGCACATATGTAGATACAAACTAAACAAAATCTAGTTTTTTATTGCTGATTTACTTTATTTTATTACATTTCTAGATTTATCCATGAGTTTTTAAATATATACATACTAAAAAGTGCGTTCCTTCCAATCTAAATTATTAAATATATTGGCATTATATTGTTCATATTTTCTTTCTTTAAAAAAATAAAACTACTGGTGGAAAACACTGGGGAAACTCTGGGAGACATTGGGTAGGCAAAGACTTCTTCAGCAAGAACCCCAAAGCATAGGCAATAATCCCCCAAATAAACAGGTGGGATTACATCAGACTAAGTAGTTTCTGCACAACAAAGGACACTGTAGTTAGTGGAAATCCACAACCCTTGGAATGGGAGAGAATTTTTGTTAACTGAGCCTCAGATTAGGGACTAATAATCAGAATACACAGGTATCTCAAGCAGCTTACCTGGAAGAAAATGATAAATCCAATTAAAATATGGGAAAATGAGCTGAATAAACAACTCTCTAAGGAAGACATACAAACAGCCAAAAAGCATATGAAAAAATGCTCAACATCCCTCATTGTAAGGGAGATGCAGATCAAAACCACAATGAGATATCACTTAACCTCAGTTAGAATGGCAAAGATTAAAAAAACAAACAATGATAAGTGCTGGAGGGGATGTGCTGAAAGAGGAACACTCCTACACTGTTGATGGGAATGTAAATTGGTCCAGCCACTGTGGAAAACAATATGGAGGTTCCTCAAAGACCTTCAAATAGAACTATCATATGATTCAGCAATTCCACTCCTGGGTGTCTACCTGAAAAACAGGAGAGCACTCAGTTGGAAAAGAGCTTGCACATCTATATTCATTGCAGCCTTATTCATGATTGCTAAGACGTAGAAGCAACCCAAATGTCCACAAACAGATGAATGGATTGAAAAACTGCGGCATATATACTCCATGGAATACTATTGAGCCATAAAAAACAAGGCCTTGGAATTTGATAAAAAGTGGATGAATATGGAAGATTTGTTGCTGAGTGAAGCAAGTCAGGCTATGAAACAGAGACATTGCATGTCTCCATTTAACATATACTGTCTGCACTCTATGGTAGAAACAGAAAGACTGGAAAACATAAAAGTATTAAAAACTGTAATGGGCACTGGAGAAAAAGTGGAAAGAGAGTGTGAGAGGGGAAGAGCATAGGAAATTTGTGGGGAAAATGGAGAGGTAAGACATATGTGGGACACAGATAAGGTTTATTATCTCTTGATGAGGATGTGTACGGTGGTCTCAACTGGGCTGGTCTGAGGCATATATCATGCTGGGTAAAGTCTCTTCACAGTCCAAATGGTGTATAGCAATTTAACATATGAATAATAAATAAATAAACAAACAAACACACAAATAAATACATGCTTTTCTCCCTTTTTCCCCCCTAACTTGGCTTATTACTTGTGCATTTTTCTTTTCTTTCAGAGGAGAGAGAAATACTGTAAACCTTCTTCAGCACTAACTTTAAAAATTACTTTATTATTATTATTATTTTTTTTGAGACTTTTCACTATAGGGTGTGTGCACTCGCCAGAAAGACAGACAGAGATAGAGAAACAGAAAGCTAGAAATCACCCCCCAGGAGGTATGGCCATGCCGCGATCCCTTCTCCTCCATTCTCCTCTTGGAATCCTGGGCACACACGCACATGCGCCCGGCATGAGTTTTAAGCCACCGGGTCTGGGACGCGAACTGTGGTCGACTACGTGGGAGTCCAGCGACGTAACCATTACACTAACTGCTGGTCCCAAAAATTACTTTATTCTTGGAATTTTTGAAAAATTGCATACTTTTTAAACTATTGGTTTTACTTTTGCATTATTTTAAATTTCTTTCTCCTTTTTGTCTTGTTTATTTGAATTATACAGTGGTTAGTTTCCATCAAGTTGTCATTCTTTGTACATGATTTTCCCCATCCTCCTATCCTTGACACTTTAATGTATCTTTATTGCATATGGTGTTGTACTGCTTCACCATAGTATGACCAGATTAGATTTTGGTTTTATTTTTCTTTCTGGAATTGATTCATGATTTTTATTTAAGGAGTTTTGACCATAAATATTTCTGGAAGCTTTTCAGTGAATATTCTTTTGTATGCTGCCTTAACTGTATTTTCTGTTAATGACTTCTGGAACTCTAAGGAGACACACGTTAAATGTATTGTTTTATCTTCCATATGTCTTGTGACTTCTTCCATGTTTTCTATTTCTTTATCTTCTAATGCTGAATATTGTTCTTTCTTTTGAAGCTATTTTTGTGGCTTCTAATCTTCTCAGATATCTCATATATGTTATTTAACTTACACATAGTTTGTATCCTCAAATATTATGTTTTTATTTTCTAAAAGTTTTCCATTTTTTCCAAATTGGTTGGTCAGTTTTGAACCTCTCATGCTCCTCTGCTACAATTACAAATTCATTTTGTGAAAACAAACAAATAAACTGTATTTGTCTTTTCTGTTGTTTCTTATGATTCCTGTCAAGAATGGATGGTTTCTTTATATGCCTATTGTCTTTTTCACTGTGAATCAGTGTTTCTGGGAGATGTGACTTCAAAGATATTTTTCTTCCAATAATGTCAATCTGTTATCAGCCTGTTGTCAATATTAATTCAAACTCAGTTTAAGCTAGTTCATTTGGGTTACAGTTTTTTGGGCCATAAGAATTCAGGGACCAGCAATTAGCATAATGGCTATGTCGCTATGTAGTCGACCGTGGTTCAAGTCCTAGACCCGGTGGCTTAAACTCACGCCTGGCGCGTGTGCGTGCATGCCCAAGATCCCAAGAGGAGAATGGAGGAGAAGGGATTGTGGTGTGGCTATCCCCCAGGGGGGTGATTTCTCACTTTCTGTCTCTCTGTCTCTCTCTGTCTTTCTTGTGAGCACACGCGCCCTATTGCTATACCAAAAACCTCTAATAAATAAATAAATAAATAAATAAATAAATAAATAAATAAATAAAAAGAATGCAGTAAATTGTGGGCCAGATGATGACGCAGTGTTAATACAACTGTATTCACATGAAGGAGGTCCTATGTTTGCATCTCATGACTCCCTGGAGCTTGCTTGGTTAACATACACATACACACACACACATACACACACACACACACACACACACACATACACACATATCTATGAACCAGGTTGACTGAGACTGGGTATACCATGACATGGAAACACTATTCGTGCTGTCTGTCTTTCTGTCTCTGTCTCTCTCATGGAAAATATAAATTTTAAGAAGAAAGAGAAATACAATGAATTGAGATCTTAACTGCATTTTCTATGAAATCTGACTATCTTTCTAAAGAGAAGAAAGCTCTATAAACAAATGATGTGACAGTCTAGTCCTGCGTGGTAGAAATTTGATTTTGTTCAATTTTATGTATGCCATCCTGTTTCAAGGATTCAGCCTTAATTTGGGACCCCAAAATTTGACTCTTTACCATAGAGTAACCATAGAGTTACAGACTCTATGTTTTGTTTTTGTATCCCACATATACACAGATAATTAAAACCCAAGACATAGCATCCAGTGATTATTAAATACCCTAAGGCAGCTACCAACTTCAAAGCTTATTTTCCTCTTTGAATTCATGGTTTATCATTATTTTTAGGCTCACATATTTCTCTCTTTCTTGTCTGATCTAAAATGTGTTTGAAAAGAAGCTTTATATTATTTTTCTAGTATTTTTGGTGTGTTATATCTTAAAATTTTTCTCACATTTCTCAGATTGCCAAATTGCCATAAAATACACACTCCAACTTCTATACATTTCATGAAAATTAAATATTGTGGAGACATGTCACCTGCTATACTTTCTTATTCCATTTATTTTTTTTTCAAGTAGGGTTCCGAGCTTTTAATTTTTATCTTTTTTTAAGTAATTAGGGAATCAATATTTTCGAAGCCTAGCAATCTTAAACAGAAGTCCTTATTACAAACCTGCTGACTTCCTTACCCTATAGCTTTCGCACAGCATTCAATATAGAAAAGGGGACCTAGATTACCTGTCTGTTTCTGTATAACAACTCACCTGCTGATGTTTTGTTGGCAAAATTATGAGCAAACAATTGATTCATAATCAAAGATTCTGATTAATGCTCCAAACCATCATCATTTTTCAATAAAATGTACTTACTGGTGAGGACAGTAAACTGACTTCTTTTTCATATTTATTAAATCCTTTCCATAGGGCCTTGGGTGAGTCATGCCCGCAAACATTAAGAGACCATTTTGACTCATTGATAGCAGGATTCCCCAACATCTTGTCCTTGGGACAGTGTCTTGCAATGCATCCAAGCTCCCGTAGTATCTCTGTTACAGTATACTCTTTGCTGATACTTTCCTGAAACACAGACCTGCATTTCCAATCACCAACATAATGATTTTAAGACCCACCTATAAGCTACAAGCCTCCACTTCCAGATGTCCAGATTTTTGAGCCAGACCAATGAAAACTCTTTTCACTAAATTTCAGACCTAGTCTTTCACTCTCAAAATCAAATAAAAGGAATCCCTGTACTTGATCATCCTAAGAAAGATATGTTCACCTCTTCTCTGGGCCTAGGTTACACACCTTCATACGAAGAAATAAACTGCATTAATTATCATTTCTGCAGAGTTGGTTATTTCCATCAACACTGCTACACGTTTCAGTTTCTCAGACTTACCATACTATGGGTGAAAATGTCTATCCCGGGCATTTTCACAAATGTTATAAAGACAAAATTTACCTTTTATTTGGTTGAAGTTTGATAATAAATTAGTTTTTCCTGAGGTAATTTTGTTCAACTAGATTGTAACTGGCAGTTAGAGGAAAATGGAATTGAGGGAAAGAAAATTTTACCAGCAAAGGTCATAAATGAAGATCCCTCCCCTGAAAGAGAATAATTAGGCATAGATAAAAAAGCTAGAAATACGTCAATGTCATCTTGTAATTTCAAAATTATCCAAAAAGTAACAACTAGTACTGATACTTATTTTAAACTTTTTTCTAACTCTGAAGTATATTATGTTGGTTTTATAAATTGAAAATAAGGATGACATGAAGACTTCCCTAAGGTAATAGGTTAGCAGCAATGCTACAAATGGGAAATGAATTATTTTCAGAATAAAAAGAAATAAGCTCTTTCGTATTATGTATGGACTTGGAGAGTAATATTATTAAATAAATAAATAAATAAATAAAGGGAGATTTTTTTTTAGCAGTCAATTTGTAAGGAAAAAGTTATGCTTTGTTTTCAAAACATGGGCATTGCAATGAACTTCTAAATTGAGAAAAGAAATATGTAAACTTCAGATTGCTGCTAGGACTGTCAAATGCTTGATAAAATTGGACAAACACAGAACATTTAATGTAATACTTGGAAAGAGTATACACCTATCTTAGCTCCCCTTCTGTGAGGTAAACCCTAGCTTCAAAAATCTCTGACTTTTACCTGACAACCCAACTTCCCTAAACTCTTTAGTATGTACTTTTTTGCTACACTAATCGACTACTTATCTTTTCTTTTCTTCTTTCTCTTTCCTTCTTTATTTATTTTTAACTTGCCAGAGTGTGCATGTGCTTACCAGAAAGAGACAGAAAAAGAAAAGGTAAGGAGTCACCACCCAATGAAGCATGGTCGCTCCACAATCCTTTCTCCTCCATTTCATCATTATGTTGGAATTCTTGGCACGCATGCACATGCACTTGGAGTGTTTCCAACCTACTGGGCACAGGATTTGAACTACATGGTCAACCAAGTTGGTTCTGGCTCTTTTAACCACCAGACATAGAACCAGTCTATTTTTCTTTTTTCTTTTTCAAGCAATAAGAGATGATCTTTTTCTTTCATTTACTGATTCAAAAACCTAAAATATAAGTTAAACAAAAACTGATAGATTTTTATATTGTGCACATAAGGATAAAATCTTTTTCCTGTGTATTAAAGGAAAATGCTGAATATAGAAAACAATAGACATTTATAATATTTAATAAATTATTTTTCAAATTGATGCAGGGAGAATGGTGAAGAAATACATGTAGAGTTTTCAAAAAGTTCATAGAGAAAGGAAATTATGAGAAAACTAAAAACGGAATTCATTTTTTTTGCATCAAAATAAACTCGGGCTTTACTTCTATTTTCCTATAGACTTTCTGAAGTCTCCTTATAAATATGAATCAGATGAGATTTTATCACATCCTAGAGATGGATATAATTTTTCAGCACTTTTGTCTAGTAATAAAGAACAGTTTGTTTCTGTACTTTCCTATTCTAATCCAAACAGATATATAGATAATCTTCCTTACCTGGAGAGTGAGAGGATGGCTTTTTTTTGCCTCATTTTGATCTTGTTCCATAGGGTATACATAGCCCACTACCTACCTCTGTCTGTCGAGTGCTCATGGTAGCTTAGCATGCAACACATCTCTGTAATGCATGCTGGCAGGCAAGCAGCTGGTGTATTAACTGAAAAAAAACAAAAAACAAAAAACAAAACAAAACAAAAAAACAAAGCTGACATCAACTCACAGGTACTATGGATCAATGAGAACTTGGACGTGGTGTCAGTAAACAGAACTCTTTGAAAATGGGCACAGTCTTCATATTAAGCTCTTAAATCCTTATAAAAAACAGCTGTCCATCTATGTTATACATACAAGTGTTTTTCTACAATAGAATAAATAGTCCTACAGTGTCACATACATTTTGACACACTCCTCAGAATATTTCATCACTGCTTTATGATCTATAACGTCTAGTTCAACATTTCAGTTTTTACCTGTATATCTAGTAAGAAAAGGTGTATCGTGACTTTTGTAGAAGGTTTTTTTTTTTTATATTTCTTGCCTCAGAAATTATTAGTCAGATTATCTTAGTACATTTGACAATACAGTAACTAATAACAACATTACTTTAAGCCAAAGGAAATTAGCTGAGAACTGGGAACATAAAAAGATTTTATGCTGTAAGATTATTGTACTGAGTGTATTTTTCCATGAATAGTATGATATAGTCTTAAAATATCCCTTAAAATAAATATGGCATAAACTCTTATATTCAAAGCAGTCAGAATTCCTCTATATTGTATGTTCTGACTTATTTCAGTAATCATTTGACTCACTTAGTATGTAGATATTTATGCATCTTCAATTGAGGTAGTTATAATACTTAATATTTGCTCTAGATGAATAATAAAGTTTTTGAGTAGTTAATAATGTGTTAAGTCTCGGGGCCAGTAGATGGCATAGGGGTTACATTGCTGATCTCCTATGTGTCTAACCATGTTTGAGTCTCAGACCTAATGGTTTGAAAATCACTATGAGAGGTGATTTCTCACTTTTCCTGTCTAGGTATCTCTCTCTGGTGAGTGCACATGCCCTAAGGCAAAAACCTCTTTATAAAAAAAAAAAAAGTGGTGTTGAGTCTTATTTTTGATTCTTTTAGAAGAAAAAGGATCCCCAAGAAGATGAGATTTTTAAAGAAAAACAAAAAAATCTACTTTGAATATAATGACTTTATTGTCCTATGTCTGTTATATCCACAGAATTTAACCAAAACGTATATTTCTATAATGAGCTGTCCTTTTGGTAGTGTTTTTACTAAGGTGGAAAAGTAGAGTCAATATTTTTGATGACTTCATTCTGTCCTTATTTGGGAGGGAAGGGACTGGGAAGAAGAGGCAGTTGTACTCTCTTTAAGCTTATGATAGTTATAAGCTGTCCTGTTCTCCAACAT
The DNA here is from genome assembly GCF_000334495.1 of Tupaia belangeri chinensis. Taxonomy (NCBI): domain Eukaryota; kingdom Metazoa; phylum Chordata; class Mammalia; order Scandentia; family Tupaiidae; genus Tupaia; species Tupaia belangeri. The sequence continues at coordinate 524,105 of NW_006203281.1, read as the reverse complement.
GTATTTTAGATGCATATTTAGGACATTTGCAAAACTTGTAAACTGACAAGCAAGTCAAAATTCCAAGCAATGTTTGACAACCTTACAGATAAACTTGCATTTTGTTGTTGTCGTCATTTTTAAATCCTGAAATCTCTGGCACCAAGAAGTAGATATGATGGTATCTCTCGTGACATTAACTTGTGAGGAATGTATCATGTCAAGAGTAAAAGTTACAACTTAGTAGGGAGTCTTTTCAGCACAAACCCAGATGTTCAGTCAGACCTGGGAACACACTGGCATTTCTGATAGCAACACTTTTTTTATGGTGGACCTTGCTTCTGAAATGTCTCAATTCTACACTTAGAGTATCTTCTGAATGTAGTAGACAATCCATAGGCATGCACAGAGTTATATCTAGTCCATGTTTTTGATCATCTAAGCTCTATTTTGGACAGTGACTATATTAAAATGAACATGAGTTAAAAAGTTTGAATGATTTATTCTTTATTACACCCTGCCTATTATAGTACCTAATCTCTCTAATCTTGGTTTTCATTAGTAAAAATACAGCAAAAATATGGTAACAAAAAGAATGTAAGTATCAACCTGTTTGTTCCAAATACAATGTGCATAGGCAAAATTACTATGGAACACAAATTGTGCTCTCACGGTTAAAGTGGTTTGAATGACTTCCATATAAAAATCTGGGTCAGCAAGATGATAGTGTCTAAATACAGCCTTTTCAAAGGTCAATTTGAGGTGATGAATTTCTCAAAATTTGTTTTCTTTTACTTATTAATTAAAATATTTTCCTTTATAAAAAATTATTTATTTAATTTTATTTGCCATTATTATTATTCCTTAATTTACTATAGGACACATGCATTTACCAGAGAGACAGATGTTGGAGTTGTGAGAAAGCAAGCCACCAGGTCTGTCTCAAACCTCAGTTAGCCATGTGGGAGTTCAGTACATTAACCACCACACCACCCGCTGGCCCCCAAAATATTTTTTTTCTTTTATCATTTATTAATTTATTTTTCTAATTTTAAAAATTTATTTTATACATTGAATCACATTTTTTGGCTTACAAAATGGATATTTCAACAGGCAAACATTTCTCCCTAGTACAGTTGATAAAACTATAAAAATATCTTCAACAGATATACCACATTCCTTTGTCCCATTAATGCTTTACCTCTCTATTTTTCTTCTAAATGTCCTTCCTCAGACCTCCTCTTTCACACACACTATATCTGGTATTTACATCTATATACTGTGTTTCTATATCCTTTAGTCAATCAGTTTCAGTCATAGAGTGTGTACACTTGGTACATATTAAATGGGGACATACAATGCCCGCCCTTCATAGCCTGGCTTGCTTCACTCAGCAGTAAATCTTCCATATTCATCCACTTCCTGTCAAAAGCCAGGGTTTTGTTGGTTTTTTGTTTGTTTGTTTGTTGGTTGGTTTTTGTTTTTTTTTTTTGGCTGAATAGTATTCCATTGAGTATATGTGCTGCAGTTTTTCTATCCATTCATCTGTTTGTGGGTTTTCGGGTTGGTTCCATGACTTAGCAATTGTGAATAGTGCTGCAATAAACATCGACATGCAAGCACTTTTCCAATTAAGTATTCTTCTGTCTTTTGCGTAGATACCAAGGAGAGGGATTGCTGGATCACATGGTAGTTCTATTTGTAGATTTTTGAAGAATCTCCAAATTGTTCTCCACAGTGGCTGGACCAATTTACATTCTCACCAGCAGTGTTAAGAGAGTTCCCCTTTCACCACACCCCTGCAAGCACTTGTCATTTTTTTTTTTTAACCTCAGTCATTCTGACTGGGGTTACATGGTATCTCGTTGTGTTGATCTGTATTTCCCTTACAATGAGGGATGTTGAGCATTTTTTCATACTTTTTCACCTATTCATATGTCATCTTTAGAGAGTTTTTTTTTTTTTTCAACTCATTCTCCCATCTTTTAATAGAATTGATCATCTCTTTTCAGAACAGCTGCTTTAGTTCCTGGTGAATTCTGGTTATCAGTCTCTTATTTGACACATAGTTTGCAAAAATATTTTCCCATTCTGAGGGCTGTAGATTCACATTAATTACTGTGTATTTTGCCATGTAGAAACTTTAGTCTGATGTAATCCCACTCTTCTATTTTGGGGATTATCGATTGTGCATTGGGGGTCTCATTTAAGAAGTCTTCCCCTACTCCAGTGTCTCCCAGAATTTCCCCAGTGTTTTCCAGGAGCCATTTTATAGTTTAAGGTCTTAGATTTAGATCTTTGATCCACATTGACTTGATTTTTGTCAGAGGTGAGAGGTGGGGGTACACATTCATCTTTCATCAAGTGAAAATCAAGTTTTTCCAGGACCATTTGTTGAAGAGGTTTTCCTTATCCCACTGCATTGACTGTTATCCCTTGTTGAAAATCAGTTGACTGTATGTTTGGGAATTTATTTCTGGGGACTATTCTATTCCATTGGTCCATGTGTCTGTTTCTGTGCCAGTATCATACTGTTTTGATTACCACAGCTTTGTAGTATATTTTTGAGTCAAGGAGTGAGATGCTGCCCACTCTACTCTTCTTGTGCAGAATCGCTTTGGCAATACAGGGTCTCTTATGATTCCAGACAAACTTTATGATTGTCTTTCATAGATTTCTGAGGACTGTGTCTGGTGCTTTGATTGGCATTGCATTAAAAATGTGGATTAATTTGGGTAGAATTGTCATTTTTGTTATATTAACTCTTCTAATCCAGGAACATGGGATATCCTTCCATTTCTCTGTGTCATTTTCAATTTTTTTTTTTAATCTTCTCATAGTTTTTCCTGTGGACGTCTTTAACTTCTTTGGTTAGATTTATTCCCAAGGATCTTATACTTTTTGTGGCTATGGTAAATGGAATAACTTTTTTCAGTTCTATCTCAGTCTGCCTGTTGTTTGTATATAGAAGTGCTATAGATTTCTGGATATTAATTTTGTATCCTGCAACTTTACTGTATTCATGTATTACTTCCAGAATTTTTTTCATGAAAACCAATGGGTCTTCTATGTATACAATTATGTCACCTCTTCTTTTCCTATTTGAATGTTTTTTATTTTTTCCTCTTTTATGATTGTGTTGGTGAGGACTTCCAGTACTATACTGAAGAGGAGTGGAGAAAGTGGGCATACTTACCTTGTGCTGATTTTCAGTGGAAAAGCTTTCAGCTTTTCTCCATTGAGGATGATATCTGCTATGGGTTTTTCATAGATAGCTTTTATTGTGTTGAGAAATGACCCTTCTACACTGATTTTGCTGAGAGTCTTGAACATGAACGGATGTTGTATAATATCAAATGCTTTTTCTGCATCTATTGATATGACCGTTTTTATCTTTTTTATCTTTTTTCCTGTTAATATGGTGTATTACATTTATGGTTTTGCATATATTGAACCAACCTAATATCCTGGAATAAAGCCTACCTGATCATGATGTATAATCTTTTTTTATAAGTTGTTTGGTACGATTTGCTAGTATCTTATTGAGACTATTTATGTCTACATTCATTAGGGATATTGGTCTACAGTTTTCCTTCCTTGTCCTGTCCTTATCTGTTTTAAGGATGAGGGTGATAGAGACTTCATAGAATGAATTAGGGAA
>NW_006203281.1:514660-520348 GCF_000334495.1 Tupaia belangeri chinensis | reverse complement strand
AAGATTCACCTTTTTGGATCTTTAGAAATAACTTGAGCACAATAGGGGGTAACTCTTCTTTGAAAGTTTTGTAGAATTCAGAGGTGAATCCATCAGGGCCTGGGCTTTTCTTTGTTGAGAAGTTATTAATTACTGATTCAATGTTCTGGCTTCTTATGGGGCTTATTCAGACTCTCTATATCCTCCTGGCTCAATCTTGGTAGATTATAGGTGCCCAGGAATTTGTCAATCTCATCCAGATTGTCTTGTTTCTTGGCATAAAGATGTTCATAGTATCCTCTAATAATGTTTTGTATTTCTACTATGTCTGTTGTTATTTTGCCTGCTTCATTGCAGATCTGATTCACCTGGTTCCTTTCTCGCTTCTTCTTAGTAACCCTTGCTAATGGTGTATCAATTTTGTTTATCTTTCAAAGAACGAGCTTTTACTTTATGTATAGTTTATTTTCTATTTCATTTATTTCTGCTCGTATCTTTATTATTTCCTTTTTCCTGGAGTTTTCTAGATCTTTTTGCTGTTCCTTTTTCAATTCTCTGAGGCATGGTGTTAGGTGATCCATTTGCCTTCTTTCCTTTGTCCTCTTATATGCATTAATTGCTATGACCTTCCCTCTTATGACAGCTTTAGCAGTGTCCCAAAGATTATGGAAACTCTTGTTCTCGTTGTCATTGGCTTCCATGAATCTTTTGACTTCAGTCTTTATCTCTTCAGTAGTTGTGGAGTCATTCAGGAGTAGGTTACTTAGTTTCCATGTATTTGAGTATCTTGCAATTAAACTCAATTTTAATTCCATCATGGTTGGAGAAGGTGCTGGATATAGTTTCTATGCCTTTGAATCTGTAGAGGCGTGCTTTGTGCCCTATGATGTGGCACAAAATAATCTTCGAGAAGGTTCCATGTGGGGGTGAGAAAAAAGTGTATCTTGTGGTTTTTGGATGAAAAGTTCTATAGATGTGTTAAGTCCATTTGATTTATAGTATCATTTAGATCCTTTTATCTCTTTACCTATTTTTTGTCTAGATGATCTATCCAGAGTAGATAGCGCAGTGTTGAGGTCTGCAACAATTTGTGTGTTTTAGTCTATCTCCCCTTTTAGATCTAACAATCTTTCCTTCACATATCTGGGTGCTCCTATGTGCCTAGATATTAATAAGCTTCATATCTTCTTGATCGACTGACTCTTTTAGTACAATATAGTGCCCTTTTTTGTCTCTTTAAACAATTTTTGTTTTAAAACTTATTTTGTCAGAACTTAGTCTCTTGATTCCAGCTCTCATTTGGTTCCCATTTGCATGAATAATCTTTTTCCAACTCTTCACTTTCATTCTATGTATGTCTTTATCCATGAAGTGGGTATCCTGTAGGCAACAGATAGAGGGTTTCTTCCATGCAGGCAGTCTGTGTCTCTTGATTGTAGAATTTAATTCATTAACATTCAACGTTATTATCAATGTTACTGGACCTGTCCTGACTTTTATGTTGGCCATTGTCTTAGTTGCCATTTATTCCTTTGTTTCTGGCTGTTACTTCTTTAGTTTTCCTGGAACAGTACTTTCTTCAGTGTTTCTTAAAGAGCTGGCCTGGTGTTGGTAAATTCTTTCGAGTTTTGTCTGAGAAGATTTTAATCATTTTTCTCATGTGAAGGATAATCTTGCAGGATATAATAATCTTGGTTGAATTTGTTTCGTTCTTAACACTTTTAATACATCTTCTCAATCTTTTCTTGCTTGCATTGTTTATGTTGAGAAGTCTGGTGTTAGCCTTATGGGGTGACCTTTGTAATTCACTTGTTGTGCCTCTCTTGCCAGTTTTAGTATCTTATCTTTGCCTGTGGTCTTTGCAAGTCTGACTAAGATGTGCTTTGGGGAAGATCTTCTTGGGTTGGTTGTATTTGGTGTCCTTTGTATTTCTTGTGTCTGAATGATTGAGTGCCTCTCTAGACTTTGGAAATTTTCTTCCTAGATTTAATGAAATAGATTTTCCATACCCTTATTAGTTTCTTCATCTTCTGGGATACCATTTATTCGAATGTTAGTGCGTCAAATGGAATCTAGTATTTCTCATATGTTGTCCTTGTGTTTTTTTGTTATCTTTTATTTATAATTTCTTTTGATGTATTTTTTTTTAGATCAGCTTAGTTAACAATTTTAAATGAGATCTTCAGCATGGTCTCATCGACTTTTAATACTTTTGAGAGAGTTTTTGATTTCCTTTATTACAGACTTCATCTCTAATAGTTCCATCTGATTCTTTCTTAGCGTGTCTATTTCTTATTTCATATCGTGGAAGAACTTTCTAATCTCCTGTAGTTCAATGTCTCTTTTTTGTTCCAACTCATAGATTTTGGTCACCATGAATGTTTTAAATTCTTTCTCAGACATTTTGGCAACATCATCTGTTTTTTCAAGAAATGGAATGGAGTGACTGTGTTCTTTTGATGGAGATATATTTCCTGGTTTATTCAGACCTGAGGCTCTTCTTCTACTTCTAGCCATTGGGAGATGTGTTCACTTCGGAATACCTTTTAAGAGAACATTTCCTCGAATAGTAGCAAGTGTGTTTTCCTTTTGCTGTGAACTGAAGACTGCCGAAGTCTCTCTTCTGTTGTGGTTAATAATGTGATATGAGGAGAAGCATTCTATTCAGGTGTATGAAGAAAATTATCTCCTTTTATGCAGGTGGTTCAGTAAAAGGGAGGATCCCAGAGAATCATAAAATACTAGAATACTTCAGAACTGTAATTGTAGACCTATCTAGACCATCCAGGAGGGCAGAGATAGAGGAAGAGAGCACCAAATAAGTGGGAAGAAAGTAAGAAGAATATAGAAAAAGTTGCACACTGAGCACCAGCGTGTGGCACGTAATTAGGACAGGAGTCTGAAGATGAAAGTGGAGTGGCTGTAGAGGTGAGGGCATTCCTAGGGGTAAGGAAAAGTGAGGAATTGACAATTGAAAGAAGAGGAGAAGGAAAAAAAGGCCTACCTCACTGACAGAGATAGGGGTTCTCTGGCTTAGGGGTGCAGGGGTTGGTGATGGTGTGGGTGCCCTGCCTCAGTGTCCCTTAGGGCAGGGGTCTCAATCATTTATTTATTTTTAAGAAGCTTTTGCCTTGGGAACCATGTGCTTGCTGGAGAGAGAGAGAGAGAGAGACAGAGAAGTGAGAAATCACCCCCCCCCAAGGGGAGTGGCCATACCACAATCCCTTCTCCATTCTCCTCCCAGAATCTTGGTCATGCATCCAAACATGCTTAGTGTGAGTTTTGAGCCATCAGGTCAAACTGCAGTCAACTAAGTGGGAATCTAGGGATGTAACAATTATGATATATGCTGGGCCCAATATATATATTTTTTTTTGAATGAGAGAAAGGAAGACTTTTGAAAGAGTCTTGCTATTGAGATTTTCCAGCCTAGCCTCCTCATTATCCATGACTACAGGTGCCCCAGTCTGGATTAGGTTGATATAGGAATCAAACCCGAGGCTTCCATGGGAGCTCAGTCTCATATGCCAGTGTCCTACCAATTGTGATATCTGTTTTTAATAACACTTGGTTTTAGGATTTTTTTTTTGACTGATTTTTGCTACAGGGACCATGTTCTCTTTGGAGAGATCAGAAAAAAGCAATGAAAAGATATTGAATGTTGAAGTGGGGAGTTTAATGTCTCTGTATTGACTGACATGCATGGCAATCCCTTTTGAAAAATCAGTGTAATACACTGTAAAGTTATATGTAATTCAACATTATATAAAAATATTATGATGATAATAAAAAAAAAAAAAGAAAGACAAAGAGGCAGAAAATGAGAAATCATTCCCCAGGGGAATGGTCACACCACAATCCCTTCTCCTACATTCTCTCCTCAGGATTTTGGGCATGCATACACACATGCCCAGCATGAACTTTAAGTTGCCCAGTCCGGAACTCACATCACAGTCAACTATAAGAAAGTCCATCAACATAACCATTATACCATCTGCTGATCCCATGACACCTTTTTTTATTTTTGAGTATTTCAGGGAAGTTAAAGCACATCATAATGGTCTTGCTGATCAATATTTTCCTAACTGCCCATTTAGAAAATGTTAAATGTTATTAACAATTAGAATATAAATAAGATTATTACTAAAATGTTGTTTAGATGACTTTCATAATTATATAGCAGGCTGCTAGTAAATACAAATTACTCTTCATCACTGTATCACCTGTCTGTCCCCTGTCTATTTTTCCATCAGCTGTCATCCACCTATCTATGGAGATCTGTGTTTAAGTTGGCATCCTTGGAAGGTTACTGAAAAGTTGTAAGTCTTAATTTGGGAATGTTTAAGAAAGAAGCAATGAAACTATATGACTTCTTCAAGAAAACATGGAAACAGAATTTGGGTCTACCAGTCAGATATCCTTCTGAAGGGATCTTTTTGGATGCACTAGAGCCCATCCTTTCACTAAATTAATTTACTTGTTAGTATTACAATTCAAAATTCTGTCAAAATCCTTGCGAGCCTAACACTGTATGTTCCCAAATGCATTGCTCTTCTGTACATACCATCTGCACCTGTGTCTATGGTGAATCACACAAGGAAAATGTAAGCATGGTAGGTAAAAGATAGCCTACAAAGACAGACTAGAGCTCAACTTAGAGCAATTTGGCATAGCTGCCTACAGCTGGGAAGTGAAAGCAGCAGATGGGTTATGTTGACTTCCTGAAATCAGAAGTGAGACGGCTTATATTTAACAAAAAAATTGCATAGCCTCTAAGGCAAAGGCTTACAGACTTTGCAAGCCATAATCAGAAAATAATAAGGTGATATTCTTAAAACTGCATGGGAACAACAGGATAATTGGCAAGAAGTTTTTCAGATATGATTTCGGATACAACGTGATTGTTTTCTGTAAAAAAAAAAGAGAGAGCGAGAGAGAGAGAGAGAGAGAGAGAGAGAGAAAGTATTGATAAATGGGATCAAGAGTTATTTTTATCAGACAAAGAATACTCACAAATTCAGCCATGTACACAGTAGATAGACTATTGTAATTTTACCACAAACATTGTATATTTAACTAAGCAGCTAATAAAAATTCAAAAGTAGCATATGTATGTCTTTTGTTTGTTTTTATATATTTTGTTTTGTATTTATCATTGAGGTATAGTGCTATAAGAATATAAAGATGGTTTTAAAAGATCTTGATAGCAAATTAAATTTACAGGAAACATTTTTAGCAATAGCTCCTTTAAGGACTCCAGCCCTAAGAGTCTCAGAGACCCATGTTTCTTATAATAGCTTGGTACGTGACAGAAAATATGAGTTAAGATCATTTTATTTCTTCCTGCAGTGAAATATTCAGCTACAAAATTTTAATAATATCTTCCTTTTTTTGGAATCCTGTTTCATATTAATCTAAGTATTTAATTTTATTACTTACTGGCTTTGTATCTGTTTCTATGAACAAGGTTTAGGAACTATCTTTAGGCAAATTTCTACAGATTGAAATCTACATGGATAAACAATGTTACATTTTATTTGATGCAACAGTGTGTTCAAATTATACAAACAATTTTAAATACCTTTCAGACATACAATTTTAGAGACTAAGATACTACTCTGCTATCATTTGGTATTAGGAGCCTTGTACTTTTTAAATATTTTCTAACTTGTCACTGCTTTGTGTGTTCGCTTGATTGTGCATCAATTC
>NW_006203281.1:502402-514629 GCF_000334495.1 Tupaia belangeri chinensis | reverse complement strand
TTCCTGCTGTCTCTGAGAGGATCAGGATGGCAAGGGTCAGACGCTAAATGGTTTCCTATATTTATCATTTCCCCACTTACATCATTTTGGTATTGTTGCTTTTATCTTAGTCATTTGAAAATCTATATAAATGAGTTTCCCTCTCTAACTATCTTTTCATTTCTATGGCAAGAATAACTTTTTCCTGTACCAGAAGGAAATGTTAGAGTTTATATGACTGCTTGTATAATAAAAAATGTCAAAATACACATTTCTCAAATTTGTTTCCTATTCCACAGCCACCCATCTCTGTTTTAATGGTCATTTGGCTGTCTGGAATCAGTATCTTGGCCCATTTGAAACTGTTTAGTCCTTGGTAAAATTACTCTGCTGTTCTTTCTCAAATGGTTCAAATGGAGCAATCATTGTCAAGGTGATCTTGAATTTCTGAAAGAGAAAAAAATAAACAAAAGTTATACTTTCTGAAGAGCTATAGAAAAATAAAGCACACATTGGAAGTTCTAAATATGACTCTTCCAAGGCAGAGCATAAAATTTCTCCTAAGGCCTTTACTAAGTCCTCTCATCTTAAAGTGATAAGAATCAAGATCCCCATTTTTCTGTTTTAAAATTACATTTGTTTCTAAATTAGAAGAAACAGAGAAGGCATTTTATTCAGACAGAATAAATAATTATCCATAGGGCCAAAGTGAGGCTGAAATATATTTTATTCTACAGAATTTTTTATAGGTCTTTTGGGCATTTTTTATTTTACTGTGTCATTGTTTGATATTTATTCATTAAAATAGATTTGTGATAAAAGGAAAGCAACTAGGAATGCTGGTTTATGTATATCAGTATAAATCATGTCTTTTGTCCCTCTAGTTGTTAGGTAAATTATAAACAAAATCCAGGTTAGAATTTAGAGAAATTCTGTTGGGATTAGAAAGTTAATTTTAGGACAAACATTATTTTGTGAATCAAAATTGCTTAAATAGATCCCGAAATACTTATGACAGATCTGAGGCTATCAATGAAATAAGATGAATGAAATGAGCACAAAGAATGGGTAGAGCATCAAAAATACTTTATCAATATGACATTCTGGTTGAGAATGTTTTATGAAATTATATGGAGGAAGGATGAACATTGTCTTTTTATAATGTGTAAGTGCTGACCTGCTGAAAATTATCCTAAGACTTTGTTGCAATGAGCTTTCTCTTTGTTTTTAAGACAGGTGTGTGTGTGTGTGTGTGTGTGTGTGTGCATGTGTGTGTGCACGCGCATGTGTGTTTTCCATAAAGCACGCGTGCTTGCTGGAGAGAGGCAGAGATAGTTAAGAGAGAAAGAGAGAAATCATGCCGTCTCCCCCATCCCCGGAGGAATGGCCACATCACAATCCTTTCTCCTCCCTTGTCCTTCTAGAATCTTGAACTTGCTCATGCACAAGACCTGGTGTGATTTTTCAAGCCACTGGACCTGGGACTCAAACTGCGGTGAGTCATGTGGGAGTCCAGCTGCAAAACCATATGCTGGTTGTCTGCTGGCTCCTCACAATGAGTTTTGAACTCAAGTTTTGAATCTAGGTAGATTTGGCGATTTAATCATTTTGTCTGTGGTGGGCTCAGGAAAGGATTTAAGCAAGCCAATGGTAAAATGGGGTCATCCTTATATCTACTTTATTTATGTTTCTGTTTGCCTTTTCATTCATTGATTTTTTTCTTTCAAATATATTTTTTTTTCTAACTATAGAAGATCAAAACTCATTTTGGTATTTACATTTTTTTCTCCAAATATTTTGTCAGGACCTCTTTCCTCCTATTAAATTGTTAGAATTACTGGTGTTAACCTTTGAAATATAATTAATTTCCTACACAGAAAAAAATGTGTTTGTATTTTACTGTACTTCTTGCTAGGGGTCATAGGAGTAGGTTTACTGCTAGGCTTTATTTAAACAGATAACTGTATTACTACTAATTTTATTCTAAAGAGCTAATGGTTATTGATAATATTATAAGACACTTTGCTCATAGAGATGAGAAAGAATAATGGCATTCTTAGTAAAACAGAAAATCAGGCGTGTTTAGCATTTCCATATTTAAGACATAAACTGATGAATAGTTTCTATTTGTTCAAGTTTGTCTAAAGTATACTGAGAACCCCTGTGGGACACAGAAATGGATTATTGTCTGTTGATGATAATATGCATAGTATCCACAACTGGACTGGTGTGAAGTGTATTTATGTTGGAGAATTCATGTTATAAGCTAAGTGATGTATAGCTATTAAGTGCATAAAAGAAATTAAGATTAAAATAAATAAGCATTATTTCATAAGAGAAAAGAAGTGGTAGATCAGAAATAGTTCTGATACATGTACCATTACTAAACAACATTATTATATTTTTATCATACTTTTCAAGGTAGATCAATTTATACTACTTGAAGTAAATTTATTCTGTATTAGCTGAACATCAATGATATATTTCACTTTATGTGTAAAGAAACTCCACATAAACCAATAACAATTATTCCTGGGTTGTAACTACAAATCAGAGAAATGGTTCATTAAAAGCAGTAGTTGACATCTCATGTTACTCCTATTCTGCCCAAGCATTCTACATATTTTGTTATTTCTTAACCTTTTCCCCCTCTTTTCTTCCTGTCTTTATTCAAATCAGAGAAATGGTTCATTAAAAGCAGTAGTTGACATCTCATGTTACTCCTATTCTGCCCAAGCATTCTACATGTTTTATTTCTTAACCTTTTCCCCCTCTTCTTCTTCCTGCCCTCTTTTCTTCCCCTCTTTATTTCTCTCCTTTTCCATTACTTCTTAATTTTAACATTGTACTTCCACGTGGTAAAAGTGGGTTACCATTATATTTAACTTTTGCAATTGGTCCTGCTGATCCAATTCTATACACTATCATTTTTCCATGATGCTTTAAAATTTTTAGTTTATTATTTATTTGCTTATTCTATGAGAGAGACAGATAAAGAGATAGTGACAGGTACCCCAGAGTCCTTGTAACATAATCCTCCCCCCTGACTCAGACAGCCATAATCACAAGTGCATGTATGTATACTGCGTTACAGGGAGGCCTCGAGGAGCAAACCCGGCACCCACCCATGCACCCTCAGAGGACTGTGCTGCTGCTGGGCCACCACAGTTAGCCACATAGTATCATTCTGGACACCAATGTTTTACTTTCAGTTTTTTATTCTCACTAATCTCAGTTTATATTTTCTACTCTGTGTGATGTGATTATGTGATATGATTATATCATTATGTGGTATGATCCTTTAGGAGACTTTAACACCACCTTAATTTTTCCTGTCCAATATATTTTTTTCTTTCTTTCTTTTCTTTTTTTTTTTTTTTGGAGAGATTTTTGCTATAGGGCACATGCACTCGCCAGAAAGACAGAGAGAGACATAGAGACAGAAAGCGAGAAATCACACCCTAGGGGGAGATGGCCACATTGCAATCTCTTCCCCTCCACTCTCCTCTCAGGATCTTGGGCACTCATGCACATACACGTGCCCCAATATATTTTCTTTTATTATTTCTTTTTTTTTCTTTCAGGTCTTTTAGGGTTGTTTTCTGTTTGAGACCTTGTATTATTACCTACTGTCTATTTCCCTCCCATAGCCTTTCTCAAATAGCTTAATTTAGCTAAACTTACTTGTCCTCTTTTAATGAATGTGACAACAATAAATGTTCTGCCCTATTTTCAAACAAGAGTGTATCGCATTTGGGTCACACTTGACAGAACCTCTCATAAGTTAAATTTTTTCCTTGTTAATAACCCCTAACCAAAAAAAAAAAAAATTACTCTATTCAAGACACTTTAAAATCAAACCATAACACAATAATTAAAATATTAATAGGTTATATACTAATATCAATAGTATTAGTACATGGATATACATAATAATTAGACTATTTCATAAGGATAGTAACATATGCTATAAATAATTCAATTTGCATAATTTTCAACAAGAATTTCATAGTAAATGAATAAACTATCTGAACACTTTGCATGCAAAGGAACATTGGAAATATATGATCATTTTCTTCAAGAAAATGTTACACACTGTGCTTTAGACACAGTATGAGCACAAGCTGGGCACTTGATATGCTTTACATTTATTAAAATTTAGGTGCTTGGGCCATGAACTCTAATGTAAATAATTTCTGGATGGCCTAAATTCTCCTATGCATCTCCATTTTTTAAAATTTTTTATTATCATCATAATCTTCTTTATATTACATTGGATTACATATAACTTTACAGTGTATTACATTGCTTTTTCAAAAGGGAATGCCATGCATGTCAGTCAGTACAGAGACATAAATCTCCCCGCTTCAACATTCAATATCTTTTCTATGTTTTCCCCAATCATTATTTTTATTATTCTAATTATTTTTAAGCAGTCAATCGCTATTTCTCATTTTGCTTGTAAAAATACTTTGCCCATCATGAAATACTTCATATCCATTTTTCAAAATTATTATTATTATTATTATTGGAGAGGTTTTTACTATAAGGTGTGTGCACTTGACAGAAAGAGAGAGAGACAGAAAGAGAGAAATCATCCCCCAAGGGGAATGCTCATGCCACAATCCTTTCTCCTCTGTTCTCCTTTTGGGATCTTGGGCACGCAAGCACACACGCCTGGTGTGAGTTTAAGCCACTGGGTCCAGGACTTGAACTGCAGTTGACTACATGGGAATCCACAGACATAGCCATTACGCCAACTGCTGGTTCCCCAAATTATTATTATTATGAATGATATTCATAATAAAATTTTTGGAGTGTTATTATTCTCTCTCCTAACCTAGATGCTCATTTCTAATTGCAGTGAAGGGAAGTATAAATAATCTGAAAAGAACTATTTTATTTTACCCTTAGCAGTTCTTGTTTAGGCCCCTTCTTAGGTTCCGAAATCATCCATTGGAATCAAACACTGATACATGTAAGGCACTATGCCTTAATATGTGTATTGAACAACTTATTTGTGAATATACTTACCTGACATTGAGTTTTCTGAAGGAATATAACGTGATAATCTATTACTGGGCAAAATTGTCCAGCATGTTGATATAATCTGCCTAGTTTCAAACACATTTAGTAGAAGAAAGAACAATTATGAGTGAAAATGTAAAGAAGACACTGTTCTCTCCTTCTACATATATTAATGTCAGGCAAAATGTTACATTTTTATTGTTTGAAAAAAATCTAGAAAACTACTTATAGTTTTAAGAATTAAGTACTTATAAAAAAAACTCCACATTGAGTTTATATAATTCTTTGCATACATTATTATTTTCCTCAAAAAAATAAAAATAAAAAGTAAGCTGGAGTCCAGCTAGTGGCATCATGGTTAGGACAGCTGGATCCCACATGATCAACCACCAGTTCAGGCCCTGGTACACTCAGTGATTTGGAAAACGCTCTAGACACAAAAGCATGTGTGCCCAAAATCATAAGAAGAGAATAAAAGAAAAGGAATTTTTTGTGCCTTTCTCACTTTCCCCCTCTTTCTCTGACTATCTCCTTCTGGTGAGGGCATATAACCTACAGTGAATTATTATTTTTTTTTAGAAAGAGATTTTTTGCTATGGCAGAATCTGCTGGAGAGACAGAGAGACAATAAGCAAGAAATCCAGCAACATAGCCACTATGCCAACTGCTGGTCCCAGTACATTTTTTTTAAAAGTGAGAAATCACCCCTCAAAAGAGATAACCCTGCTGGAATCCCTTCTCCTCAGTTATCCTCTTCCAGATTTGGGGCACACATATGTGCCAGGTGTGTTTTTGAAGCTGCTGTGTCCAGGACTCCAACTGTAGGGCTGGCCATGTAGAATCCAGTTACCTTAACTACCATATCAATAGCTGACCTTCAGAGTAATTAATTTTAAGCACATTTCAGATATATTCCACTTTAGGCTCCACTGTTTTTTAAGTAATAAACTCTTCTATATGCTAAGGGGGGAAAAAAAAGAAAACAAAAAACAACAGTAAAAAAAAACCTCTCCTTTTTAAAGAGTTTTTGCCATAGGTCACATGTGCTCACAAGAGAGATACAGAGACAAAGAGAGAGAAAGGGAAAATGACAAAGCCACCCTTTTGTGTGTGGCGGGAGGTGGCCATGCCACAATCTTTTTTCCTCTATTCTTTTCTTGAGATTTTGGGCACACACACAAATGTGGCTTTGGTTTCAAGGTGCCAGATCCAGGACACAAACCACAGAGTGATTTGTGGAGGATCAAACACCTTATGTAGGATCAAACACCTTAAACTCCTCATCACCTGCTGGCCCAGAAAGCCTTCCATTTCCACATTCTAATAGACTATTTCCATTAGTTGATGAAATAATTGGAACTGTTTACTATTAACTGAATTTTTTGGTCAATCACTTTTGAACAGTTGTGAAAATGCTGCAAGAGTGAATGACTGATTTTAATTCATCACAGTCCTCTTAATGACCTTTGCCAAGAGTCCTGCTATTAAACATGGTGAATGAGAAAAAAAGCTCTTTTACCATAATTCTAAATTTAACAAGAATTTCATACAGCCCACAACTTAATAGTATTGGTGTTATTTTTAATTAAATTTTTATTCAAAAAAGGTCATGTAAAAGAAAATCAGATACATTATTAATTACATGGTCTGCTAGTTGATTCTGATGAAATGTATGAAACTAGAAAGTAGTTAGGCTTATTTCTTATCAGTTCAAGAAATAAAATGTGTGTTATTTCACCTGACAGCAAGCTTGTAATGGCAGAAACAGAAGATGTGATGATCAGCAAAAGCTCTGTGCCTCCCAATTTGGGGACAACCTTCGTAAATGCTTACATTTCACCATGACTTTCAAGAAATCAAAAGCATGATGGGGTACAGAAATGCCAACAAAAGTTGCAGTAACAGTCTCAATGTCACATCCCTGTGAAATCGTGTCTTGTGATCTGCTGACAAAGACTGATAAAGAAGTTGTTAATGCACTCCCAATCATCATGAATGCTGTGGTTTGAATGTTTACCCCAAATTCCATGTGTTGGAAATGTAATCCCTAAATCCAGATATTGGTGATATTTTAGGCAGGTGCTTTTGAAGGTAATTTACTCATGTAAATCCTTTAGGTAGCTTCCATGACGATAAAACTAGTTGCTTTATAAGAAGACAGAGACTTGAGCTGACGTGTTTGCTTGTCTTGCAATGCAGTGCTTCCTGCCATGTCATTGAAGGTCATTTTAAGGTCTTGCAGAATGGCAGCCATTTTGAAATTAAGAAAGGCCTCTACTAAGGACGATCTAACCAACTGTTGAGTAATAGGAGGTCTTTTTGAGAAATCAGGAATGGGTATTTGAAGTAAAACAAGATTCAGGATAATATCTCAGGAGAAAGTACTGATTCATTGATTGTAGCGAGGAATGATTTGTACATGTTTGTATATTGTACCTATAAATACTGAGCACATGTTGAGTTTTTCCTTTGGTGTTACTGGCTGTCTCCCTGCAGCCAGTTACAGAAATAAACTCTCTTTTTCTTCAGTGTCTGCTTCTTATTTCATTGACTGTGAGAAGAAGCAACCAAACTTAGTTGGCTGGTAACATCATGACAAAGTAGGAAGGTCCTCACCAATGCCAGCATCTTGGTAGTGGATTTTTCCATTGCCAGAATGGTAAACTAAATAAACTTCAGTACTTTATACATTATCCAATCTTGGGTATTACATCATAGCAACAGAAAATGGATTAAGACAATGATAATGACAGAAGACCTAACTGAGAGATGAAATGGTGAACCATTCCAAAAAGAGAGTAGACAAAATCATGTCTAAATGATCCATTTATGGCCTTCTGAAAATTCACACAACTGGTTCAGTTGTGGGATTTTTAAAAGTAAATTTCCTTTATAGCACCAAACTTTTGGTTGTTTATGTTATCTCTGAACAACAGAGAGGGTGTTTAGGGTGATCGTCATATGATCATATGACTTTCTAATTTTATGCTGATAGGAAAACTTCCTGTCAGACCTGGAGAATGTGGGATCAATATTCGCAACATTTCCTTATTTCAGTTGACAAAACTATTAAATTCCCAACTGGTACTCTGCTATAGAGTACATTTATACAGCCTTATAAAGTTTCTTGTAAATATAGGCAGAAAAATATATAATCAATTATAGGCAGTAACATCACATTCCCAGCAGATAAAGTGCCAAGGCAGGAGAATCAAATTACTTTCCAAAGGTGCCTAGCATAAGGATATTTTGATAGTGGAGACAGCAAGATGTAGGAAGTGGGGCCAGCATGTGGAAACATAGTTAAGGCACTGGAATTCCCACATGGCTGACCACAGTTTGAGTTCCAGACCTAGTGGCTTGCTTTCTCTATCTCTCTCTCTCTGCCTATCTTTCCCTGGCAAAACTCATGTGAAAAAATAATAAATAAATATTATCTAAAACAAAACAAAAATTATTAAAAAGATAAAAATATGTAGAAAGTGAAACACCAGTAAAATGGAGAGTATGATCTGATCTTTCACTACTCTATTAAACTCTTGCCAAAAGGATTGGATGATATCTCAGCATCACTAGAATTGATCTGAACAACAGGAAATGGACCAAAGAAGTCACGTAAGAACACATTACCTCGTGGTGTAACCTTAATTTTAAACTCAGCCCAGCTATATTTTTTAGGAGATTTCAAGGATTAGAAATCCTGTGAACTAATGCTTACCTCATTGAGTAAGTAGGAATACCCAAGGGAACAGTTAAAATGATTAAATGAATACAAACTTCTGTATCCAGGAAACCAATCCACTAATATTAACCCCAAAGGTGAAGGATACTCTTATTAGTCTAACTGCCAAGTTCAGGAGGCAATTGCGCATTTGATATGACACCCTGAATGTGATCTTAGAGCCTGATAAATCTATTGAATGAGGATTCAAATGTACTCACTGTCTAAGAGGACAGACTATAATAAATATTTTAGACTAGATATAATACATTAATGATAGAAAGTTTTCAAGATGCTTAGAAGCATTTTTTCTGTGCCACTTAAATTCAACATAGTTATGTAACTATGAATGCCACAATAAAAGTACTTTAACACAATTAAGATAGATATCTAAACTAATAAACACAATTTTGAATATTCAGTGATAGAATCAAGTTTGGGAAGGGAGGTTGTATGCAAGGTTTAAACACTCTGGAATTTATATTGTCCATGAACTTCATGATAGAAGTCAGATTCCTAGAGAATTTACACACTTCTGGTTTACCGCTGGTATTCTTCTGAAACTACAAACCATAGATCCTATTAGGCATTGAGACCTAATGCCTACACCACCATATATTGTAGCTGGGGAAAAAAATCCCAGCATGTTTAAAAGCATCAGGAATATTTGTTAAGTTTAACCACTACTTTGAGACAGTATCAGGCAAGGTATACATGTAGAAGAAAAATAATCTAATAGTGACCCTTTAAGTGTATATAGAATAATAATCATTAAATTCAAATGAGTCATATTCAATTTTTATTTTTTATAATTTCTTATTCACATTTAATTGTTGTACATCTCTATAGCACACAATGTGATTTTTCAAAGTATGCATGCAGTATGTGACAATCAGAACAAGGATATCACTGTGTATATATTATTTTCATTGGGAAACTTAACATCCTTAAGTCTTTCAAGTATTTATTCCCTGAGCCGCTCCTACCAAACATGGGCTATAAAGCCTTCCTCTTGTTCTCTAGTCTCTACGCTTGTCCTCTCTACTGTGATATCACTGGATGGATCTTTTCATTTCTGCCACAGAATGCCAACCCAAAGTATCAAGTCAATGAAATACTATTTATCAGGCTAAATGAAGATATTAAAATGAACACTCTAGATTACTTTCACTGTGCATACTGTAGCAAATGTGAGTAAGAAAAACACAAATACATTTGAAGCCTCCAATAACTGATGAGCTCATTGGGTACCAATATATGACAACTGCGTTTTAAGACCTGATGCTACTCAGCCCACGTATGTCCTTTTAGATGTGGTAGATGGAAAATTAATCCAGAAAATACTTTTTATAAGATTATATTGATTCATAAGAAATATCAGTTAATATGACAGAACAGAAAGCAATAAAAATCCCTGCACAGTGCAATCTGAAATTGAGCATTTGTCAGAATGTATACAAAGTGTCTGTAGTAGATAGACAAACAATGGTTCAAGCCTTTGGCCAACTGATAAGAAATCTAAAGATGATACATTCTAAAATCATGGAAGCAAAGAATGGTCATTTCATTAAACTTTATCCATAACAGACATATAAAGGTAAGTATAAAATTCTGGTCATAAATATATGAACAGCATAACCCATTATAAGAAGTGTAATATTTGAGACAAACTAACCAAATAGGGCAAGTCAAATAGTATACACTAGTAAAATGGGGAAAAGTATTCCTTGCACAGGACACCACTGACTGCCGTTCTTCTTAATGTCTCTTGTGAGCTGATTGCATACCATAAGAAAATGAATTAGCTTGGTCCCTTCTAGCACTTGGGAAGAGAAATTGTTAGCAACCATTAAAGCTTTCATATTACTTAATCTTTGTCAAAAAATGAACATCATTCACTGCTACTGTCATTTACCAAAAGTGCAAAAATTAAAAGAATTTTCATTCTGTGTTGGCTATTATCATGTGCAAGGCCAGAAGGGAACCGTGGAGCCTTATGTTAACAAGAAAAGCTGCAGTATGATCCATATGATTAAGTACGACTTGAACTAGAAGATTAAAATCACTTTTTAAAATCTGTGCCACACACCTCAATCTATTTCCACTTGACTTCTCTCAATATTCTTAATCATGAGGCATTCTACTTTCAATGAACACTGTAACAAAACAGTAATTCTCATTAAGGGACCATACCCCTTGGAGCTACATCCAAATCTGTGGGAGAGAAGTATTGTGATATGCCTCTCTGGACCCTTTTTCCATGTTCTCAAAATTACTGCCCTGTATTACAGTTGGATTATTATATATATATATATATATAAAAGAACAGGACAAAGGAAGTCAGATGATGGTGCAGTGGTAAAAGGCAACGCTCAGTGAAGCTGACCCACGTGGGAAGGTTTCCTGTTTGCCTCCAGAAACCTCCCTGAGCTTTCCAGGGACACACACATGTGTGTCCCTTACCCAGGTGTTCAATTTTTCTGGAAGGAGACTCAGTGGGACTGTTTCTCTTGCTCTAGAACTAGTCACCAGACAGAGCCTGAACTTGAGGGCATTATTATTAAACCTTAGAGGCTACAAAAGTTGAAGTTACGACATGGTTTTTAAGTAAAACAAAATTTGACAAATGCCCTTAAGCTATGCTGAGACTTTAACTCTAGTGGCCACTTGGCTTCGTAGACAATTTATCTGCATGAGCTAATGCTTTAATATGGGATAAAACACTCACGGGTTTGATTTTGCCTTACGTGGTTCCAAGGAGCAAAAATAAGTTTTAAAAAAAGGCAGAATAGCCACCGTTTTGGGGTGGCAACACTGCATAACAAAAGATATAACCAGTGCCTCCCCTTGATAAGTCCCAGGTCCCTGTAGCTGGTATGAGAGAAAAAAAAATCAGAAACTAGTTGGAGGTCTGGAAGGGAAGTAATATTCTCAGGAAGAGCCAACACTCGGGCAGAAAAACAAAGCTGGAGAAAATGTTGTAGCAAAGAAAGAAATTTAGTTTAGAGAAATAATACTTTCAATTAGTAGAGACTTTGAGAGTGGGAGAGTTGGGTATCTGGTTTAGACATGGGGATGAGAAATAAAAAGTAATGCAGAGACCATTCTGCTGTGAAATTTTGTGAAAGCCATTTGTGAAGGTCTCAAACTTGAAAGCACATGTGAACCACCTGAGACTCTTGCTAAAGTGCATATTCTGGTTCTGATGGTCTGCAACAAACTGTTGTCTTCTAAATCCCCCACATGGCACCAATGTGGCTGATCTGCAGATGATGATTTTGGTAGCAAAGCTATTGGCTGAATGATATAGGCTTAAGCAGGAGACAAAAACAAGAATGAGAATAGTTGCATCTTTGACTTTGAATGGCAAGAATTGATGACTCTGCCCAGATGAACAGATAATAGATACACTCTATATTACATTACTCACACCTTTCCAAATGACTTCTGATCTGCTTATGGGAAGAAATCAAGGTGAAGTTTATTAATTTTCAGGAAT
>NW_006203281.1:484862-502219 GCF_000334495.1 Tupaia belangeri chinensis | reverse complement strand
ATTCAATGAAGGTTCCAAATAAATTCTTCCCCTCTGATTAGCTCATTAGTGCATGCCTTTTATCTAAAGGGAAAATGTATTCAGTCATGGGTAGAAAAAATAGTAAGCTTACAACTAGGGCAATCAGTACATTTTTAAACAATTACAACTTGTTACTTTGAATTAACATTATGCCACTTGTAGTTATTTGGTTGCATTTGTATATTTGTTATATAGTCACATCACAATTTTAATGATACTCAATTTAATATAATGAAATTTTCCAAATACAGTTCATTATTATTCAAGGCAGAAATAGCCCACACTAAATAAATTATATGTGGAAGTTGTATAATGGATAATCTCATATTTCATGTATCTATATTAGTCCAGCATTATCATGAAAGTTAATCTGTATGTAGCAATTATTTTCTTACATAAATTCATGTAATTTTTTTCTATGTGGTGTTTCTAGTGAATATAATTACTAAAAAGATTAAATAATTTACTCTTTTCCTCAACCAAATAAAATATGCATTAGCTTATCCACAAAATAAGTTTTAAAATTGGTATATTTCTGCCCACACATTTTTCTTTGTCCTATTTGTTCAATAGGGTCATTCAAAATTAGATTTCATTTGGTAAATATTTTGTAGAACACTATTATTGTTGCTGCATTGCATACGCTGCTTGGGGAGTACAGTGCTGAGGTAAGGTTCATGGTCTACTTCACATTTGAATCATATAGAGGGTAACAATCTGTGAGCAACACAGAATATAGTGCATCGTCTTCTATACAAGCAGGATAAAAGCAGAAACATGTGGTGTAGGAATTCAGACAATTAAAATGGTTTCCCTTTATTACTTTTATGAGTGGCTTGAGAGAGGAATTTTTGTATTTGAGCTAAACCTTGAAAATGAAATGAGGTCGATGTGAAAAAAAAATTTTGGTGCTGAGAACAAAACTAATAGAAGCAAACCATAAACATGTAAAGGGGCTGAGGGAACATGTTCAACCAGCACTCTGGTAGGCCTAGAAGAGGAAGAGGTAGCCAGGACACCAGTTTATAAGCACAGACATAGTGAAGCATAGAGATAATGATATCACTTTTGAAAAGAGAATGCATAAATATTTTTAGGGTTTCTTTTTTTTGTTTATTTGTTTGTTTTGAGAGATTTTTACTGTAGGGCATAGGAGCTTGCCACACAGAGAGACAGAAAACAAGAAACCACCCCCAACCAGGGCAGATGGCCATAGCACAATCCCTTCTCCTTCATTCTCCTCTTGGGATTTTGGGCACACATGCACACAAGCTCAGCATGAGTTTTAAGCTGCTGGATCAAATTGTGGTTGACTATATGGGAGTCCAGCAACGTAATCATCACAGCATCTCCTAGTCTCTGAGCTCATGATACTGATGTACACTAAAATGGAGACCAAGACTGAAGAATCCCTGAGAAAACAAGACCAGTGAATATTTATCAGTGACCTAAACCTCATTTGGTTTGGAAACAAAAGTGAATTTGACTTATTTCTTGTAAATGGTTGTATTAACGAAAAATAGGACTTAATTAATGGAAAGTAACCAAAAAAACGTATAAAACTAGGGTCTTTCCAGTGGGACAGACCAAATAAGCCACTTCGGAATGTAAACAATTGAATACCTCCTTTTTCTTTTTTTTTTTGGAGAGGTTTTTGCTACAGGGCATGTGTGCTCACCAGACAGACAGAGACAGAGAGACAGAAAGCTAGAAATCACCCCCCAGGGGGGATGGCCACGCCGTAATCCCTTCACCTCCATTCTCCTCTCAGGATCTTGGGCACGCACGCGCACGCGCCCTGCCGGTGTTTAAGCAACCAGGTCTGGGACGTGAACGACGGTCAACTACGTGGGAGTCCAGTGACATAGCCATTATGCTAACTGCTGGTCCCTTGAATACCTTCTCTTTTTTTTTGAGAGATTTTCGCTATAGGGCACGTGCGCTCGCTAGACAGACAGAGAGAGACAGAGACAGAAAGCAAGAAATCATCCCCCAGAGGGGATGGCCACGCCGCAATCCCTTCTCCTCCATTATCCTCTCGGGATCTTGGGCACGCACGCACACGCACCTGGCGAGAGTTTTAAGCCACCGGGTCCGGGACACGAACCGCGATCGACTACGTGGGAGTCCAGCGACATAGCCATGACGCTAACTGCTGGTTCCTCCTTGAATACCTTCTTTACATTGCTTTCACTTTAGTTCTGTAAAAATCTTGTCTTTTGTACTTCAACAGATTCCCAAATCACTTCTGCTTGTAGCTGCCTCATTTGTCAATCAATTTGCTCAAATAAACTTTTAAATATCTCATGGAGACTCAGTTTCTCTTTTTAACAGTAAGCAAGAAAAAGGGCCAAGTGTGTTTACATAGACTACTACTTTTTAATTACAGTTATTAATAAACATGAATCTGATATTTACCACATAATTATAACATCCACAACTGTACAGAAATTGAAAATAATAGAACTGAATTTGAATTGAAGACTTGCATGTAATACAAGACAACCCATGTTCAATTGGTATCCTTTTCCAACCACCAGAATGCATTTATTGCTTGAAGTTGAAGGAGCCCTCTGTCAAGTTGGGAATTGCAGAAATGTCATTTGATTACAATTCATTATCTTGGTTGTTAGTGACTCAGAGTAGTGAACATGAAAACCCGGGTTTTGGTGAGTCTGATTCCAATCATCATTGGTTGGTTTGAGAAAAGATCAGGTGGGTGAACTCTATAGGTCTGGATAGTACAGGTGTCATGGTATCAAAGCCCACCTGATTCAAAGGAGTGTTCAGGTGTTCAGGTTATCCTGTAGATATAGAATATAATTCCGTAAAGACTGGAAAAGATCAAAGGGAGAAGTTGAACAAGGCTATGGCAGTATCTCAAAGGTGCACTAAAATATGCTCAGGGCAAGAGCAGACAGGAAGCCAATGTCTTGAAGAACTAAGAACCCGCACACCTGGAAGTGGGGGTGGTTAGTGGGGACCTGCTATGAAAGGAACAGGAACTCCAATGGCATTTGTAAATAAGAGATTTCTCAGATCCCTGGTTTTTATACATCCTCTTCAGTATAACAAGTCAAAGTGTTCACTGCATCTAATCCTGTGATTACTAACCAAGATTTCACATCGGAATCATCTGGGAAAACATCTTACCTCTGTAAGGTCCAAACCCTATTGCAGATCAATTAAATAAAAAAATATCAAAAGAGGACATTATGGGACCAGCAGTTAGCGTAACGCCTCTGTCGCTGGATTCCCATGTAGTCGACGGCGGTTTGAGTCCCAGATCCGGTGGCTTAAACTCATGCCAGGCGCGTGTGCATGCACGCCCAAGATCCCGAGAGGAGAATGGGGGAGAAGGGATTGCGGCGTGGCCATCCCCTCTGGGGGGTGATTTCTCGCTTTCTGTCTCTCTATCTCTCTCTGTCTATCTGGCGAGCGCACGCGCCCTGTAGCAAGAAAAAAAAAAGAGGACATTATTAGTTTTAAAAGCTGCCCAGGTAATTTTCATGTAGAGCAGGGCTAATAATTATTGATCTAATTGAAAGTGAACTAAAAGCAAAAAAACTAAAAGCAAAAATTCTCAGGAGTTGTAACTAAGAAATTAGTCTATTAATGCATCTTATTAGATGCCCCTAATGATTCCTCTATGGTAAAGGGAAAGTGATAAAGTCCTGGAATACATAAAGAACTCCAATGAATAAGTTATAAAAAAAGTAATGTAACAGAACATTGATGATGACAGATGATTCAAAACTGAAAAAAAAAATTCAATGAAATTATGAAAAGTTTCTCAACTTCAGTGATAATCAAGATAATTGATTTAAAACTAAATGTTTCACTTTCTGAGGGCTGACAAGGTTCTGTGTGTTCAAGTATGTTTTGGCCAGGATATAGAAAATGGAAATATACCTATATGCTAGTTGGAATTTAAGTCCTTAAAAAGAAAGAAAATTAATGAGAAATCTTGATAATTTAAATCAAAATTAGATATTAAATAACATAAAAGAAAGCAATTCTACTGCCAGCAAAATGCTCTATAGAACTATAGAACAAGTTTGTCCAAAATGTTGTATTTAACAATATATATATCAAAATTAATATCAAAAAAAATTAATATCAAAAGAAGGAAAGGAAATAACCTAAATTCTTAAGATTAGATCTATATTTTGGCATATTTATACAAAATAGTTAAATAAATGAATAATAGTTACATGTATTGATGTCCTTGCTCAACCTGTTTTGTTTCATATACTCAGCAGTTTATTATTATTAATATTTGACATAACATCATCTTGACATATAAACATTCCCCTGTAAAATAATGTCCTTTTTTTATTTATCTAACATCTTCAACTTTATACAATTGCATGGAAAATTCAACTAATTCAAAGACATGCAAATTAGAAAAGAAATGGTATTTAGTTAACAGTCTCCCTGTTCTAATTTGTAATTACTAAATTCCTTGAGCAATTCTGTGAATATAATAAAAAGTCAGTAAACATCTATTTTGACTCAATTCTGACTCATATATTTTTATGACCATCTATTTTAGTGATTCTACCTTTTTCAGATTATCAGTTACTAACTAAGTATCGCTACCATTCCCTTTGAACACAAGAAACTATTTCCAAATGTTGCTTTCTTCTATAATTTGAAACGTGAATTTGCCAGGAGATGGATTATCAGCCATTTTGGAAGGTGGAAGGCAGAAGGATGATTTTTCTAAATCTTTCTACGACCTTCTTTAGTGTTTCAATTTTACTCTCATGGCCACTGCACATTTTGAAGAGACTAAAGACTCCCCACATGCCCTTAAAGAAAGAGCTTTGGTGCATTTTTGGTCAAAATTCATTTTCTCTTTATCAGTTCTCCAGGGTACTGATCTGCCCATGACAGTATTCCAATCTTCTCTCTCCCAGCCAGCCCCCCGCATCCATAGATGCTGAGCTCCTAACGGTATCCCTTTTTTATTTTTATGCTGGTAGTGGCTCTGTTTCCCTGACTCAACCCAGAGTAAGAGATATTCCTTTTGCTCCTGGTTAGCAGGGGTTTAAATCTTGATTCCAAGAATCCTAACTGTTGGACAAAGTCTAGAATTCTGTCAATAACTTAATCAATAAGACTTTGTGCATTTTTCCTCCTCAAAGATCTGGATAGCTAATCAATGACAACTTCATTCAAACAGAAATGATGAATAAAAGTGTGGTATAATTGTAAGTTTGAAGTATATTCCTTTTATATATAACTACCTATGAATTTAGGATTTCCTTTTAACTAAGAGTCTTTTTTTACAAATATGTTTTGGGTTTCTTTTATATCCGGAGTATTACAGCAAAGTATTGTGAGTATAAAATATTTTTGGGTTTACCCTTCAGAACAATTGGTAATTGGGAGACAAAAAGTTCTGAACCAATTATAATTCAAACAGATTATTCTTATGGGAATAGAGATTTTATTTTTAAATATTTAATTATTTGTGTGCACACATGTGAGTCATTCACCTGGAAAAATAGTATGAGCCATACTGACCATATCAGTCTGCCTGTGTTATTATTTCACACCCTGGGTTTAAATTAATAAAAACAATGGTGAATTGATGAGGTGTAATTTTTTTCAGACTTTTAAAATAATGACATACAAACAATTCTATACATAAGACAATCTCTGAGACTTGATATGAAAATGAGTTGTCTCAACAGTCAAAATTTGATCAGAATAAACATCATTTTCCTGTAAGATATGATCATTGAATTATTCAATATAAATATCTAATTTGCACTTGGAACACTTAAAGAACAGACTACATTATAATCTTCCACAATTGATTCAATTGTTGGAGGAAACCAAGCAACAAATTTGCCTAGTCTTAGTTTAGATTTTTGGTTTAAGTTTATTGCATTTTGATGAAAGTTGGTTTGTAATGAAAAGGAACTAGTAACAATAACATCAATTGGATAACAACTAATTATTGTGAATAATGAAAATTACATGGCTGCCTCTTAACCTTGAATATTTATGACATTAAGTTATCCTAAAGAATACTTGTAAGTGTGAGATTTTAAAGAATACACTCTCCCAACTGCTCAAAGTTTTTCAACAATCTTGGTGTGCTAATTATCTAATTAACTGGGCTAGACAGTCCAATTATAATTCTGAAGTTCACTGTGGACTGTGGATGTATAATTATTTTTGTAATCATTAACTTGGCTTAATCACCTTTAACACTGGTTTTGTAGGTCCTCAACTAATTAGTTTTACTAGCTAATTACTGAATATAGAGAAATTTGATTTTCATTAAGATCTGATAATATCTATTGTCATCTGGGTAGGAATGGGAGGACATTGTGTACATGACATTAGATAAAGTTCACTAAAGGTCAACTTTTGTTAAACTCAGGAATTCCATAGTATAATTGATTTCTAGGGACACATACAGATGCGCAGAATGTAGACTGTCATTAGCCTCTAATAGAATCTTTGATTTTGTCTATACATAAACTCTCTTTCCTTGTAAATTAAGTGATGTTGAAAAAGTCAATTTTGCGGTTTTAACTGAAATGCTCTTTTTAAAGAAATTAAACAATTAAGAACAAAATAATAAATGAGAAATAATTTAAAACTTGATTTGGAAATCAATATCAATGTTCAATTCTATGTTTCTACTTGTTTTCTTTTATTTTAAGGCTTTATTTTAATTCTGTCCCTAATTTTTATCTCTAAATTTGATGTTCTCTATTTTCACATTTTAAAACCAATATGCAATATCTCCAGTTTCTAATACCAGTTATAACTATTTCTTTTTGCAGTTTGATTTTCACTTTGAAAAGTCAGATCCTGAAAGTCATTTACTTTGGCAAATTTTATTCATTATAAATTCTGGAACCAAGTTCAATAGATTTTGCTCCCTTTGGATTATTATTTGGATGTAATACACTGATTTGGTCCCCAAAGATGAAACAAAATATTTACATATTTATGAAAAATAACTAGTCAAATATATCTGAAATTATGCATATGAATACCCAATGGCATATACACTATAATTTATATTTATAACCTTAGAAATATTGCCATCTGTCTTATAAACAGCAAGAGACTAGCCTAAAATATTTCAGATGTGATTCATTTGTATTATATTTTATTGTTTGTACATTAAAGTAAGAAATAACTCATATAAATTGTTTGAACCATTAGAAAAGTTAAAAATTTATTGACATTCTCTTTATCATTTTTGCTTTAGCCAGGAAAGATATGTTTTCTATATGAAGGAAAGTTTAAAAAGCCTTATATATATCTACTGGTATCAACAATAAGGAGTCAGAACAATTAAAAACCAACAACTTACAGAATAGAATACAAATGAAGACTATAATCATTCAAACTTCCACTGTCTAAGAGACAATCTCTTCCCCATTTCCACTCTCCCCTCCATAAGACAGATGGTATGGTGGCTAAAACTTTCACATGATGACCATGGTTCAAATCTCAGACTCAGAAGCTGGCTTTCTCCCTTTCTTTCCCTCTCTCTCTGCTTCTTTCTTTCTCTCTATCGCTTTCTGGTCTAATTAAATAAAAATAATAATTAATTAAATTATATCAGTCATTTAAAAAATAAAGACAGATACTCAGAAAAAATACATTAGACAATTTGCTCATGTTCGAACTGTTCTATGTCCCAACAACTAGTGACAATTCCTTTAAATTCTGAACCCTTTTATAATTCTATTTTGTTATGTTGCTTCTCACTCCAAGCAATAATCCAGAGGACAGAATAAAAACTTTGTCTTTTCTTTACATAAAAGGTATCATCCTATAAACAAAACTAAATACAAAGAATATGACCTATATAAGTAATTGAAGAGGTGTACAGGCTATATTCATTTATTCAAGCACCAGACAAACAAAACACTAGTAATACATATATTATGTGAAATTTACATATTTTGAGTCATCTTTCTATCTACCTAGTAGAGTCCATCTTAGTTCAGAAAAAAGAAATCATTTAAAGAGTGGAAAATAGTTTCGAAATACCTACTTATTTGGAATTAAATTTTACATAGATGTCCTCTCTGTTAATAGATATAAAATACAACAAAATTTAAAATTTGCTATGTAAAAAATATTTAATATATAATAAATAAAGGAAGTAACAAATGTCCATGGTACAGAATTTCTGAAAAGACTGAAAGATGCACTGTATTTCATATACTTATGAATACTTAAAATTGCTCAGCCATTCTGTTTGCTCTCAAATGACAATCACCAATCTTTAGCATTTAATTACTGTTTTTCCTGAGATAGCTAAGCATATATTATTGATTTGAAAACATGGTAGCTTATAATACCCTATTTCACATTTTGCTCTTTAACTTAAAAGTATTTCTTCATGTAAATGATCTTCATTGACTCCACAGTATTTCTTTGTACAAAATTTTTGTCCCTACTTAATGTATTCCATGTATATATAATTGATATTTTATGCAAAATGTTCAGATTGACTGCTATAAAGAATAGTTCACTAAATACTTTCGTACTTAGATCATATCACACATATCCAAGTATATGTGTAAAATAAATTCTTATATATCAAAATCTGCATTAAATGGTACATTAGGTTGATTGCTTTAATGTCCTTTTTCATGCTCTTTCAAATGAAAGCTCAGATTTGTTGTTTGCTCTTGTACCTCGGCCTTCACCATGAGAACAATCTCATGCTAGCCTGTTGGAGAAATAGGAGAGACACCTCTGAGAGAGCCAGCACAACCAACCCTAGAAATCCAATGGAGGCCATATCAGACCAGAATTGACTGACCTACATCATTGATCCATACTCTTGTAAAAGTTCAAAGAAAATTGTATTTAATTTATTGAATTTGTGAGTAATCCTTTCTCCTCAATTTTTCTTTCAGTTGGAGATTTTAGGCATGTGGACACATTTTTAAGTTGTTGGGTCTGGGACTGGAGTTTCAGAATAGGCCATGTGGACTCCAGCTTCCTTACCATCAGGCCATAGACTGGTCCTTTGTTTTTAACTTTGATACATATTCTGTTAATGATGAGGTATGCCAAGTATTACACTAACCAATAATATGTAAGAGATCAAAGTAGTATGTCCATAATTCATTTTTGGCAAATTTGATAAATAAAAATATTACTAGTAATAATTTATATTTCTTATGCTGTAGATGAAGCTGATCACCTTTGTACAGAATTAGAAAATAAAATACTGGTAATTCAATTCAAAGTTCTTGTCAATATCTCCTGATTACATAACTCCTTCTCCATTTGATCTAAATCCTATCCTATATTTTGTTTTCATCATTACATATAAACATAAACTATTCAGACAAAAATGTTAGATTTATTTTGGTTACATTTTCTTTTTTATTTATTATTTATTATTTTTATATACATTCAATCACATTGTTTAGCTTATAAAGTGAACATTTCAATATGTGAACATTTCTCCCTAGTCCATTTTGATCAAAATATCTTCAACAGATAACACCATACCTCCCCGTCCCCTCAATGCTCTGCCTCTGTATCCCTACTCCAATGACCTTCCCTAGGCCCCACTCCTCCACACACACTGCATCTGGCATTTACGCCCATCTCTTGCGTTTGTAGTTTGGATATCTTTTAGTCAATCAGTTTTGGCCGTAGAGTGCAGACCCTCAGTATATATTAAGTGGTGACATACAGTGTCTGTCCTTCATAGCCTGGCTTGCTTCACTCAGCAGTAAATCTTCCTTATACCCATTCTCATTTTCTTTCTCTTAAATTGCTATACATGCTTATTTCTTTGAGAATGTTTCTTTATAAACTCTGTTAATTTTCTTTATCCAATGTATTTATCCATCGCTAATTTAAGTGATCATTTTAGACCAATAGTAATTATTTGTGATATTCATATATCTTGATATATTTCAGCATTTTTTCTTTTTTTTTTTTTGGAGAGATTTTCACTATAGGGCGCGTGTGCTCGCCAGACAGACAGAGAGAGACATAGAGACAGAAAGAGAGAAATCACCCCCCAGGGGGGATGGTCACGCCGCAATCCCTTCTCCTCCATTCTCCTCTCGGGATCTTGGGCACGCACGCACATGCGCCTGGCGTGAGTTTTAAGCCACCGAGTCCGGGACACGAACAGCGGTCGACTACGTGGGAGTCCAGCGACATAGCCATTACGCTAACTACTGGTTCCCTATTTCAGCATTTTATGTGTACTTCCTAGTTATCTATGTCTACATTTTATTTTGTCTTTTTTATTTATTAAACTTTGTGTTAGTTTTTCTCTACTGCCTTTCAATAATTTTTGTTCTTTTCACGTTTGCACTAAGATTTGAAGGAAATTTAAGTGTAATTAATCAGTTTTACTGACAGAAAATCAACCTAGAAAACTAACTTTGGGAACCGGCAGTTAGCGTAATGGCTATGTCGCTGGACTCCCACATAGTCAACCATGGTTCGCGTCCTGGACCCGGTGGCTTAAAACTCACACCGGGCGCATGTGAGTGCGTGCCCAAGATCCCGAGAGAACGGAGGAGAAGGGATTGCAGCGTGACCATCCCCCTGGGGGGTGATTTCTCTCTTTCTGTCTCTATGTCTCTCTCTGTCTGGCGAGCGCATGCACCCTATAGCAAAAACCTCTCCAAAAAAAAAAAAGAAAGAAAGAAAACTGTAACTTTAATCGGTCTTTTCTCTGTCTTATATTTTAGTATCAACCAATATTTTAGTTTTCTAATTCTTATAGTGATTCTCTAAATGAAAATTACTATCATTACCTTTATATAGTCAAAATCTGCTTATATTATAAATATATTTATTGATATTTTATCAATTTTCACTTTACATCTCAGAACTACATTGCAAAACAAAATATATTTTCTTCATTCCAAAACACTGAAAACTTGAAAAATTATTTATTTAAGCCTGCTGTGCTAATTGTCTTCAGGAACTTTTATTAGTGACTTTGCTTAGTTCCCAAAACAATGAAGACACAATTTTAGGTTCACTGTTACTTTCCAGTTAGTTTATGCATTTCAACTAACTACCTAAACTTTTTTTTTTTTCTGAAAAAGGTTTTTGTTGTACACTAGCTGGAGAGAGTAGCTGGAGAGAGAGAGAGAGACAGAGACAGTGAGAGGGAAAGTGAGAAATCACCATTCATTCAGAGGAGATGACAATATTGTAATCCCTTCACTCTGGGGTCTTGAGTACACATGCACATGTACCTAGTGTGATTTTCAAATCGGCAGTTCCAGGACTCAAACCATGGTCAGTTTTGTGGCAGTCCAGTGATGCAACTGCTATGGTATTTGCTGGTCCCTAAATTTCATTATTCTGAGTCTTAGTTTTTACTGTTGTTGTTTCTTCAGAACAAAAGAAATCAGTAAACTGCAGCCTACATTTCAGCTCTTGTAAGTGGACATTTTTGGAAACAGCCATATTAATTCATGTTTTATCAATCATTGCCTTTGTGCTAGGGACAACACATATTTAATATGTAACCTTTAAACAAGTTTTCTGACTCCTGCTTTAGTGGAGTTTTTTGGTATTTATTTATTTATTTATTTTTTCCAGACAGCCTTGAACATTTTTGGTCTTTGATTAATGTCTATGTACACGTGTTCTGTTTTCTTACTCTAAGTATATATTCCTTTCAGACAATTGTGGAAAATTCCTAGTTACTATTCAGGTATTATCATTTCAAATACCCGGTTTCTTCATTTTTACTTCTCTTCTAAAATTGCAATTAGATTAATGGTAAGCTCTCTCATCTCTAACATGACTTAAAATGTTTCTGTTATCTTTTCTATTATATTGTATCTTTATTCTCTGTACACCTATTAATTCACTCTTCTGGTGTGCTTGTTGTACAAATTAACTCACCTAGTGAATTTAAAGGGACCTGGGGCCAGTAGTTGCAGTGCTAACTCAAACAGGGCTGAGTAGAGTTTGAATCCTGGACCAGGTGGCTTGCAACTCACACCAGGTGTGGTGTGCATGACGAAAATCCCAGGAGAGAATGGAGGAGAGGGAACTGTGGTAGTGCCATCCCCCCCAGGGGGTGATTTCTTGCTTTCTCTCATTCTGTCTCTCTGTCTCTCCAGTGAGCACAAACCCTCTATAGCAAAAATCTTTCTCTAAAATAAAATTTTTTAAACAGAAATATTTATTTAAAAAAAATAATTCTTTTATTTAAATTTATTTATTTATTTATTTATTTACTTTATTTGATGAGATAGGGACAGAGTGAGAGAGAGAAAAATAGAGGAAGAGATAGTAAGAAAAAAAGCTGCTAGGTCCAGGATTCTAACTGTGGTTGGCCATGTGGGAGCCCAGTGCCTTTAACCACCATGCCACCTGCCAGGCCCATACAGTCATATTTCAAGAAATCTTCTAGAATTGCTCATATCCTGGAGAAGGCAAAGCATTTTTGTTAATGAATTATTTTATTTAACTTTATTTATTTATTTTAATTTGACCAGGGAAAGACAGAGTGAGTGAGAGAGAGAGAGAGTGAGAAAGCAAGCCTCTAGGTCCAGGACTCGAACCACTGTCAGCCATGTGGGAGTCCAGCATCCTTAACCACCATGCCACCTGTCAGCCCTAAGGCAAAACATTTTAAGATGAAAGAATATAGACATAAAATTATTTAATATTTGAAATACTTTAAATATCTTATTTATCATAAGATGTAAAAGAGCATTTTACATTATCTATTGTTAGGAAATTATAATAATAGAATAATGGATGAATTTGTTTGGAGATAAAGTTCGCATTTGTATATAAAATAATATAAATAAATGAAACATCCAACAAGTGTATTGCTTTGGTGACTACTGAAATTTCTTTTGCTCTAAACAATTTTAACTTGCTTGGAGAGCCACCTATGAAAAGAGGCTTTTATAGTAACAGAGTATATTGAACCTCACAATTTTTAGTTTCTTTTCTTTTCATTTTAAATTTTTTATTATTATTTATACATTCAATCACTATATATCATTTAGATTGTAAAGAGACTTTACCCAGTATATACCTCAGTCCAGTCCAATTGAGAATACTATACACATCCTCATCAACAGATTATAAACCATTTCTATGTTCCACAAATGTCTTACTTTTCTATTTTTGTTTTGGATCTTCTTTTTATTTATTTATTATTAATTAATTAATTTATTTTTTCATTTCATTTTCTTTTATACATTCAACAATTGCCATTTGTCTTACAAAGCGGATATTTCAACAGGTGAACATTACTCCCTAGTACAGTTGATAAAACTACAAAATATCTTCAGCAGATAATACCACACCTCTTTGTGCAATTAATGCTTTTCCTCCCTATTCCTTCCCCAAATGTTCTTCCTCAGACCCTCCTCTTTCACACACACTATATCTGGTATTTACATCTATATACTGTGTTTCTATATCCTTTAGTCAATTAGCTTCAGTCATAGAGTGTGGACACTCAGTATATATTAAGTGGTGACATACAATGCCTCTCCTTCACAGCCTGGCTTGCTTCACTCAGCTGTAAGTCTTCCACAGTCATCCACTTCCTGTCAAAAGCCAGGGTTTTGTTGTTTATTTTATGGCTGAATAGTATTCCATTGAGTATATGTGCCACAGTTTTTCTATCGATTCATCTGTTTGTGGGCATTTTGGTTGTTTCCATGACTTAGCAATTGTGAATAGTGCCACAATAAACATCTATGTGCAAGCACTTTTCTGATTAAGTATTCTTCTGTCCTTTGGGTAGACACCAAGGAGTGGGATTGCTGGGTCATATGGCAGTTTTATCTGCAGATTTTTAAGGAATTTCCAAATTGTTCTCCATAGTTTGAACATTCCAAGTATTGTGGCTCATGATATAACACAGTGGATAAAGAACATTTTCATTCTGGTTTTACATTTTGTTTGTTTTCCTATAGTGATTTGTAAGAAATTTAAGTGCAAGGAATTTAAGAAAATGTGAATTTAGGGCCAGCAGAACTATGTGTGTCCATAGTATTCACAATCTTCTCTCCATAACTCTCTGAGATGCTTCACTTATTTTGATGATAAAGTGAAATGATTAGAAAAATTACAGATTATAAATATCAAATAAAGCACTTGTTATATCACTGGATTCCCTTTCATTTCTTTCTATTGTATTATTGTCTATTATATCTATTATATTGTATTATTTTCTATTCTATTCTATTATTTTTCTATAAGGTAGTGAGCTTGCTAGGGGGAGAGAGAGGGAGGAAGAGAAAGGGAGGGAGGGAGAGAGAGAAAGAAGAAGAGGGAGAGAGAGGAAGGAAGAAAGTGAGAAATCACCACCACCACCACCACCCCCCCACCACCCCCCGAGAATGACTATCCTGCAATCCCTTTTCTTCCATTCTCCTCTTGAGATTTTAGGCAGGCATGCATATGAGCCTGAGGTGTTTCTTCAAGCCACTGGAGCTAAGACTCCAACTGTGGGGTCAGTCATGTGGGATCAGCTACCTTAATCGCCACACCACCAGCTGGCCCATATATTTCTGTTTTGTTTTCCTATTTCTAAAACAAAGTGTTTAATTGCTAGTGTCCTTTTTTTCTAATCTACATCTTCACATATTTTCCTTTTTGACTTCTGATATAATTTAGAAGACGTAGACAATTTACAAATTTATATACTGGCATTCAAATACAGCTATAATGGTCCTGCCTCAGTGCTGCAGTAGTAGCCTACTGAACTGTGGTGCTGTAAGCCACGTGATATATGTCAATATATATATATATATAGTGTAAACCATTTTATAGTCCCAAGGTAAAATTTGCAAGCATACTGCCTCTAGGTCAGAAAGGAAACTAATTCAGGATAGTAACTGTGCTTAAGAGTATTCTAGTTTGCTTAATAAAATAATAACTCTTGTTTTTGAGGTCAGTGACAGCTATTATTATGGGAGATGTGACCTGAGAAAGGTACTTAAGGAAGAACTTGATACAGACAGCATGAGAGGAGGGCAGGAGCTGATATCAGTTGAGTAGTGAGCTCTGCTCTGCACCAGGCAGCAAGTCTATGTTGGACACATTCCTTAACATTTCTCGATTTCAGTGTCTGCCTCTAACCCACCCTCATAATGGTTTGATAGGCAAATAGAACAAAACACAGTAGTCCTTGATACAAAATGCTACTATATGAGTCATAAAATTATAGATTAGATCATAGATTTTAAAGTCCCATATACCTATGTTTGAAATTTTTGCTAAAATGTACCTTTTCTATACATTTTGGGGCTGTTGTTTATCATCTGATATCTGAACTTGATTTTCCACCTTAATAGCTGTAGATGTTGAAAGATAAGAGAATATGGAATATGAGTGTGTAGAAATGTAATCAAATGAGATAACATTCTGTAAGCAATGGTTTTATAAATTAGCAACAACAAAATTCCTGAAACAGAAGAGTAACCATCTCTGTAGAGGAAGTGGTATTTCACTAAGAGGGTCAGTAAGATTTTTAACATGCTTTTGATATGAGATAAAATTTCATGCATATAGGAAATTGTATTGTAGCTTTTGATTAATAAAGCATAAAGTAATTTGAAACATCTTTAATAAAAGTAAATGAAACAATCAATTCAGATCCTCTAAAGTAATAAACCCAATTCAAATTAAGTAGTTTCTAGTAGTTTTAGTCATGTTATAGCTTTTTTCCCCCATCTTTTCTCTACATTTGCGAATTTTACTTTTGGATTAAATTAAAACATCCATCTAAACTTTTATTTCCGTTTAGTGTTAATTAATATTGCTTTGTGCTTTCTGGACTATTTTCTGGCTGAAAAGATTCTCATAATCTTTTATTGATCCAATGTACTCTCTAGTCTTTCCTAATAAATTTTTTACTTTACAAATAGCAAAACAATTTTATAGTGCCATTATGAGTCATATACTCTTAAAAATGCAAGAAAATCTTTGGAGACAAAATCGGTTTAGATACTGTGAAGCAAATCAAATGGACATTACATTTTCCTTTTGTTTTAGCTTTCATTTTTTTCTAAAACACAGTCCCTAAATATACCATAAATCCCCAGAGAAGATGCTAAATATCCAAATACCTGAAATCCACTCACTCTATTGAATAAGGGTTGGTAAGGCGAGAAATAAATGGCATCCTTTTTCTTTTTTTTTTTTTAGAAGTTTTTATCTTAGTGTGTACACTTGCTGGAGAGAGACAGAGACGGTAAGAGGGAAAGTGAGAAATCACCCCCAAGAGAGGATGGCATGCAACAATGCCTTCTCCATTTTCCTCCTAGGATCTTAGGCACATACACACATGCACCTAAGTGAGTTTGAAGCCACTGGATCCAAGAGTCAAACCACAGTTGGCCATGTGGGAGTCCAGAGACATCATCTCGA
The DNA here is from genome assembly GCF_000334495.1 of Tupaia belangeri chinensis. Lineage (NCBI taxonomy): Eukaryota > Metazoa > Chordata > Mammalia > Scandentia > Tupaiidae > Tupaia > Tupaia belangeri. The sequence goes on along the minus strand of NW_006203281.1, from coordinate 485,803 downwards.
TGCCATCTGCTGGCCTCTAAATAAATAATATTTAAAAATGTAGTTTTGTTTTTTAAAAATCTTCCTATCCAATGTTATAAAACATAAGATATAAGAATAGAAATTAAGATATGAATTATATGGGGTTTTAAAAACAGTATATTTTATTTTGGTTTTGATTCATTTAGGACAATATAAAAATCATTATAAAGATTATAATATATGCTTTATTATATTAATAATGATAATTCATATTTATTGGATCAAGTGGAGCTAAGCATAGATAGCTGTAATTATCACAATTTATAGATAATAAAATTAACATAAAGTGATTAAATAATTGAAGGGTTGTGAAACTGATCAGTTGTTGAGCCAGAATTCAAGAGTTGTGGTTTCAGTTACAACAAGAGGTTATATATATGTGTGTGCTTTAGTCACTGCAGTGTGTGTGTGTATAATATTATTACATTTCTGATAGTGGATAACCAGGTCTTTTGGTTTACACACAATCAGATTTGTACATTGAGGCGAGAAATGTGGATTATCTGCATCCTAGAAAAGTATACCATATTGTAGATGTTCAAAAATGTACAAAGAAATGGCTAATGGAAATTATATTTTAAAAATTGGGCAAATGACAGTTAAACGAGAAAGAAATGGAGACAACATAGGAAAGTACTACAAATGGTGAAGATCTTTAGTCTCATTTCATACATATTTCCAACTTTTCTGCCTTAGGATAAGGGTAGTATTATACTTTGCTGTCCCCTTCAACATAAGGTGCTTCCATATGACTTATTTATCCAATGAATTGCAAGTAGAATGTATATGTGAATTTTAGTGGGAAACTCAAAGAAGCAATGTCATTTTTATTACAATACTTCTGATGTGGAAACATATAATTATATACATATATATATAAATTATATATATATATTATATATAAATTATATACATATATA